>NC_056732.1:1343360496-1343477996 GCF_019279795.1 Protopterus annectens
TTTTGATATAAATGTGACTGTGCATAAACAAGCTTTTGGTATTTGCCATAGAGAGCTGACAGCATCTGTGTTACATGCTTATAGATCTGAAAAGAAAAATGTGATGGTAAAGCGTATTAACTGAAACAGTTATCTTTGTGTATTTACTGTACTCAGTACAATACAGTAATAAGACTAGTTATTACAATAAATAGTTAAACTGTGGTATGCATGCATGTAAGTGCAAGTAACAGCAAGAAACAAACAAGGAGACATCATATAATTTTTTCAAGCACAACACGTCTTCAAAAAATAACACAAGAAGCCTTTAACTCCATTGAAAGCTGTCTCAAGCATGCTCAATCACTGCTCAATTTTTAACAAAATAAACTACTCCTGATTTTTTCCTAACACTGCCTTAACAAAAGTAACTACAAAAATCACGTCCTGAAATAACACTAACATTGAAGTAGTATCTAATACTAAATTGCTTGCATGCCTTGACCATAGATGACAGCTAAAATTCTACCTACATTTTCTAAATGCAAGAAAACTCCTCCCTTATCAGACCCATTATAGATTAGTAGTATTAGGCTAACTGCCCTTGCGAGCCATTTTTAGCCTAGCCAATTAGCCCTGTGAGATTCAAACCCTGAACCTTCTGTTTGTAAGGCTAACACCTTAACCATTAGGCCACCCTCCCAAGTACAATGCTCCCTTCAGCATGTACCTTGCTAAGCACATGCAACAGCTGAAGACACCACAGAGGTTCCTGACCAGGAAAATCCATAGTCTCAAACACCTATCGTATACAGATAGGCTAAAAGCCCTGTCACTCTACTCAGTCTCGTACAGACTGCTCAGAGGTGACCTGCATCTGGCATACAAGGCTGTCTCAGACTCAGCCTTGATGGAGTTGCTGCATATCCGTAAGTCAAACTCCACTAATGCAAACTGAACACAAGGTTTCATCCTGGTCTGTGACATTAATAGAACCTGTTGTGGGATAGTTTTGTGTCCCAAAGACTCCCCCATTTATGGAATAGACTTCCTCCCCATGTCAAGTAGATTACCTCACTAGCCCTCTTTAAGAGGAACTTGGATGACTGGATGGGAAACAAAAAATATACCCCTGGGATCCCACCTGTTTCCCTGCTGGACAGGGGAAACAGGTACTGACTTTGTGAGAATATGGGTGAAATTCTTGGCTAGGCTTATAAAGGCCTCTGGGCCAATAGCCTAGTATCATCCTATGAACCTATGAACCTAAACGTTTGTAGTGCTCTACAGAACAAAACAATTCCACATTTATACTAGTTAACCCAGCTAACACTTACCTACTACCATCACTTGTATATGGAGCACCCATCCTTAGAAACTTTCAAACCTATCTTAAAACTAAACTTGAGCAATGTGATAACAATATTGCATGCTTTGCTGCAAACAAACCCAACCACAGGCACCACTGCACCAAAATAAAATAACTAAATTGGTTAGAACTTCCACACCATCTTGCATACTCTCAATTAAAGCACAGCTCCTAGTTCAATTCTCCCAAACTATATCCTACAGTGTCACTTAAAATCAAATGATACACAATTCCTTATCTTTCACAAAACAAAACAAACAAAAAAATCTACAGGACATTCCTTTTCTCACATGTTAGCAAAAACGTGGAATTTGTTCCTTTTAAAAATCAGGTTATCACCCAACCTCCTCTATATGTTCAAAACTTGTTTAAAACATTCCTAATTCCTGGCTCTGGTCATGCTCCACACTAGGCTATTCCCATCCTGTAATCCATTTTTTTCTTTCATCCCAACTCCATATTCTAACCGCAATTTTCTCTCACTCCATTTCCTTGCAGCCATCCTCTCCCTTCACTTCCTCCTCCTATAAATATGTTCATTTTTTCTGACCTGCTGTCCATTTCCCCTGCCTTACTACCATCTCCTGTTCTAATACTATAATCTTACCCACTTTCTACTACCAAAGTACATACCCTTCAAATACTCATTTGTAATTTGTAAATCTCTCTTTCTCTATTAACTTTATATGCTTACTTCATCTTCTAATGCATTCATGTATCCCTTTCTGTCTAATCAGTCTTTACTGTCTTATCCATGACACTCTTTGTCAACTTATTAATAATCATTTTCTTAGTTAATCATTGTTTATTTTTATTTCTTTCTGAATTCATGTATTTCCCCTATTTATCTCATATTTGATTCCATCCCTCTCTCTTTTTGTCTTCACCTCTTCTAATCTAAACAAATTAAGCTTAGTGCTCTCATTAGACAATCTTATTAGTTCTTTGAGTACACTGTATTATATTGTATTGCATTATGCTTGTAAAAATTATAACCTTTACAACTCTGTTTTATTTTATTGTACTTTGAAAAAAAATGACAATCTGTATTACATGTTTATATTTGCTGTATTGTACTGTTTTGCCTTCATATAATATTTTGGAGCTTTTCTGTCTGGGCCTCCTCTGAAAATGGGTTATTGACTTATCAGGCATCCCTGGTAAACAAACAAACAAACAAACAAACAAATAAATAAATAAATAAATAAATAAATAAATAAATAAATAAGTAATGCATATCTTGTATGGCATCAGTCTTATGTCTTATGTGCTCAGAGACATAGATGGGGAGTTACTATTGATGGAAAGGCTTGCTTCTCGGATGCTAGAATCCGTTACATTATTGTATTTTAACAGCAGTTTTTTTGACAGTTTTGAAGTTGGTTCTGGACATTAGGAATTGGAATGCATATCCATGTGGCATGTAGAGATTCTCTTAAAGAAATGATAGCTTATGACCAGGATTATATATCATGCCTTTGTGAATGGATAGCAAGAAATGTTGCATTTTGCCAAGTCTACCTTTAGTGGAATCTGTACTGATGTTCATAACAAGACAGGGCTAAGGCAGGTAAATTCTTAATATAAGACAAATGGTCTATATTTACAGTGTAGCTATTGTATGGCCAATGCCTAATAGGGAAATGGGTTTCAAAAAGAAAGATAGATAGAATGGAAAGTATGCCCATGACAAGTGGTCCGATGGATAATTGTGACTACCTCTGTCATTATAAATAGTGATTAGCTGAGTTTAGGAATTTTGTTAATCATCCTTCTTGCATCCAAAACAGGAAAGTTGTGGTTTAAAGGCATAAAATCAAAATGAGTTAAGCATTGTCAGATGCCATTTTATAAGGTTAATCACACAGTCCCTAGACCTTGGCAAATGAGCAAGACCTTAATTCAGTGAGAACTTTTTCACCTGCCTAAAAAAACAGCATGCAATCACCAAACAAAGTGATACCCAGTCAGACTAACTAGCAATGCACATTTTTCCTGACTGTTACCTGCCATCATGGGTCCCCTACACATGATCGAAATTCCACAAAGCCGATTCCCATATGGCTGAGACCATATGATCCACTTTTGGAATTTCGATCATGCAGAACGGGCCTCTCTGTATAGTGCAGAATGGGAAGATTTCCATCTTCTGCACTGTAGTGCGATCTCGGAGTTGGTATATGTAAACTTCAGGGGGTTTGTGGCCCCCCACAGGAGGGTGCAACAGGGCTTGCCCCCTGCTAGCAATGTGTAGGTACGTTTTTTTTTTTTTAACAATGTTCGAAAATCCAAAAGTCGATCATATGGTCTTGGCCATATGGGAATCGGCTTTTTGGAATTGTAATCATCTATAGTAGACCTGCCATCGTTCAGTCAGCTGACAGTTAGAAGAATTGCTCCTATGAGCAGAGTTATACTTTCAGTAACCAGTGTTCTACCTCCAAGTACTGTGCATAGGTGGGTGTGAGGAAGACCCTGTTAACCAGTGGTCTACCTTCAAGTAATGTGCAAAGTTGGGTGCATGACACAAATAAATGCTGATGGGATCTGTGTGGACCATTATCAGTAATAATTTATCAGACAAGGCTTAACATTACCCTTCTAGCTACCTATGACTTCAGAAGAATAAGTATCCCTGGGCAGATCTGCTTCGCAGCAAAACCACAATCAAGCTTACTGAGTTTTATTTCTTGCCATTTGTGAGACCTGCTAAGTCAGCCAGCTTCAGACTCAAGTACATAAGTTCACAACATACTAACCACACTACACTACTTAGACATATAATGGATACAAATTGTCTTTGTTATACTTGTCCACTTTGTTTTTAACTTATAATGAGACCACCAAGTGGCAGACAATGGGAGTATACAAACATGTCATTACAAATCTACTTCTCAGGTTGTTGTCAAATTTATTTTTTTAATACCTTTTCCTGGCTATTATTTCTCAACAGACACAGATTTATCCCACATACCCACCAATTCATCTCTCTGATCATTTGATTATTCACTTGTTGTTCCAAAATACTTTATTTAATAATCACAATGATTTCTTTTTTGCCAACCTACATGCCTAAGACAATTGATCCTGCCCTTAATGCAACTGGCAAACTACTGTGGTATTTCATAAGCTCCATTTGCTCTTCTCTGTGAAATGTCTGAAAATATTTTATGGGTTATTAATAAACTAATTAATTATATTAATCAGATTCACCTATATGTTCCAGTTGCAGATCAAGTACAGTTAAAAACTCACTTTGAATGGAAAACAGGACCAGTGCTGTATGAATGCAAGCAGAGTTATTTACATATGTTGTTGTGCTGATTGCACCTTAGACAAGTAGTTTTTCTTAGATAGCTTCAAAAACAATTTTATGTAGCATTTCTTTCTTTTTTTTCTTTCATTCTTATTCAAATTTAAAAATCTACTTTGAACAGGTTAACTCAGAAATGAGCTAATGCATATAACAATGGATTGATTTATAATTAAATGACTTGCTATGTTTATTTGCTAGTAAGTAAAGATTATTTATTATTATTTATATTTCTAATGACCAGCAGTCCGGAATCAGCATGTGCCTAAAATAACTTCCTATTTTGAATGAGTCATCATGTATTTCATTATCTGTCAGTTATAAATCTGTTTGAGCTTAGATGAATTCTTCATAAGATACATTCTATGTCGAGGCAGAATGTGGGAGGGTGTGACTCAAGTTAAAAGCCGAATACAAAACAAAGCTTTCTTCACAGTTGGAAAGATAAAAGGATGCCACTGTTATTCATAATATACTTGTTTAGCACTCTGTCTTACAAGTCAGACTTGATTCTGTACTGAGATTCTAAGTTTAGATTGCAAGAATAGGCATATCTAATGACAGTCTTTCAATCATTGAGAAAAATTGCAAAATAAATACCTAAATGGAATAGAATTCTTAGCAGTGCTTTACCAATGCTTTTCTTTCAGCATGACAGTAAGATATGAGAGTGCTTTATACATGATTACTAACAGTTCATCAAAGAATGCTTAAAACATTTTATATATAATTCATAACACTTTGTCAAAGAATGTTTAACAGTGCTACAGATTATTAATAAGAGGTAAGAATGTCAATGTATATTGATATTAGAAAAAGCTAAATTTTAATACAGACATTTTAATATGAGCATATTTCTCAGTATATGACTTTGTGTTTCAAGTGTTTTCCTTTGCATTGGAGTATAACGCAATAAAACATGGAAACATTTCAAATAATTACTAACGTGATGCATAGAATTTATAGGAGTAGTACAATCTGCTGATAAGAAACAACATGTATTGTGAATGGTATGATGAATCATAATAATTATAAAATCTTTTTTGACAAGTTGATTTCCTGGTGCTTAGTTTAGTTCAATAAAATAAATATTTATTTTTATTTTGCTTTTTTTACTGGATTTGTCTCACTGGGTTTAGTTAAAACCCCTTTTCGGCAGAGTTCAGCAAGGAAAGCTCCAACAGATTGCAAACATTTTTAAACAGACATTCAGCAATATGCATGTACAGATATTCCTAGCCAGTCATTAACAAGCATGCACATGTCGTGCTGAGCTGTCACGTTCATTCATATTAGCATGTTAAGCAGCAGTGGTTTTCGAATATGCAAGACACTTAGCAGTCCTACACACTGAGCAGCACCAGTTCATGGGCCAGAACTTCTGCTAGTGGCCATATTGAGGTGCCAATAGGCTCAAGCACACAATATACAAGGCAAGGGCAAACTGAATTACATAACTGCGAGGCAGAGGGGGGTGTATGTTCGGCTATCGAAAGCAAAAAAAAAAAAACAAATGGCTAAATATAGAACGTGAAACATCGAAAGGTAAAATTAGTGAACCATTACTTCAATGAAAATAAATTCATCGAATGGCCATAGTCAGCCAACATGACAAAAACAACCAACCAACTATATATACCAACTCTGCGATCACACTACAGTGGGGAATAGGGCAAATTTAAAAGGGTTCCCTTCACTTACCTTATGCACAATGTTGCTTCCTGGTTGTTGGTCAGCTATGGCCATTTGATGAATTTATTTTCATAAAAGTAGTTGTTTGCTAATTTCATCTTCTGTTGTTTAACATTTGATATTTAGCTATTTGTGTTTTTTTGTTTTTGATTAGTTAAACAAATATGTATTGTTTCCACTACACATTTTCTCTGACATGATCAGAAAAAAAAAACGTACTCAGTGGAATACATCGAGTAAGTCAGACTACATTTGTAGTGCAGATGCATGGAATTACACTGCCACTGACATTTGTACTTTGAGAGTAATCAAAGGAAACACTATGTACATGACTGATATTAGAACATACATACATACATACAGGTTAAAGAGTTGTACCTCTTTCATTGCAATATATGTATGTAGGAAGCAATAATTAATTTGTAATGACAATGTACACATATTTAATAATGGGGACATACTGAGAAGAATCACTCACAACTGTGAAATCATTCTGATACCAGTATTAATTTAGCAAATATAAACATTTGTGAAAGCAATCTAAATGCTGTGAATGGTGGAAATTGTGACTGTTCATACATGCCATGTATTTATGTTCTGCAATCGAAAAGGAACTGACCCTTCACAGAACTATCACTTTGACCAGAATACGAACAGAAGAGTGTGCTGCTATCCATACTTAAATTTGTCTAACTAAAACAGATGTGAGATGTATGTAGCAAAATGAAGGGCATGGTCATGTAGTAACGTGCATAAATCAAGGCAAAACTCTAGCATGCTCTTGACAAGTGGATTGTTTGTGTAGATATGTCAGTACATCACTTTGCAAATTATGTATGTAGTATGACACAAAGACTACAAATGGATAGGTAGCTACAGAAGACATAGCCCAAAACAACTTAAATGCTAGCAGTATTGTATAATGACATCAGGGAGAGGGAAAATCTATCACCTGCTGTTTTAAAATAATTTTAGTATAATGTATTTATGTGAGTGTCATCAATCATATTGCATGTGTCCTTCCTGCTACAACTGCTGCACCATACACATTGAAATGCAAAAGTCTATCAAACTACAAATATGAATGCAGTATAGGATCATGCTGTGCATCACATTTTTCTTGAAGTCAGCTTTTTTGAACATAGTACTCTTTACATCGAAGTGATGCCTCTAGGTGCATCTGCAGTTAACTCGTTCTGACGCCTCTAGGTGTCAAATATTGCTTGCTCATATTTGCATCTTCTTCCTCTTTCGGCTTTTCCCAGTTAGGGGTCACCACAGAGGAACTCCGGTCCACTAATGATTGGCAGTAGATTTTTACAGTGCAGTGGTGCCAGCCTGATGCCCAACCTTCAACGAAGGCACGCCCATTCACGCATGTCTTTCGAATGCCACTTGACCACGGGGAGGACATGCAGAGTCCACATAGAAGGCGCTCCAGCCGAGAATCAAACGGAAGAACCTCTTGCTATGAGGCAACAATCCTACTGCTGCACAAAACCATGCTATGCATAAGGTTTTAAAAGATTTCATCTTAAAGATTACTGGCAGACTCAACTGCATTAATGTTTGACCTCTGTCTAGTGCAGGTAAAGAGATATTAACTGTTCTATTTATGATATTAATTTATATAGATATAATTTTCACATTTTTCTAAGTATCTCAACAACCAAGTAACACAGATAGAACTCCTTAGCCTCATATGAAAACTCTCAGCTAGATGAATAAAATGCTGCTGACAGTATGTGTGTAACTTGAGTGGTTGGCGAGATATTGCAAGTTATTTACAAAATATTACAAATGTAATGGTTACTGTGTTTACTGTGACTTATAAAATTCAGTTTAAGGCCTAGAACCTAAAGAATACTACCACTATAAAAATAGTTAATGTAGAAGGGTTTGCCATTTATACTTCTTTTATAACCCATAACCCTTATGGTTCCAGATATATGAACATTTGTTTAAAATGTGAGAACATAATTTGATTCTATCATAAGACTTAGGCTCCACCCATTAGAAGTTACAGTGCAAACTTCCTGAGCTCCATTGGAGCCTGATATCAGACCTCAGAGAGAGGTGTATCAACCATTGAAACCACAGAATGAAACATATCTGCAATGTCATGAAAAACACACTTGAAGAGATTATGTTAATATACTTTTAGGATAGTTATGGCTCCCCTAACATAGAGCGTGAGCCATAAAAATGGGTCCTGTTGCTGTTCCATATCACCATTCTTTGGCTAAGCCACTTCTGTCTCTCACAGTTGTCTGACAGACATACCTTAGCAGATTCAACTCTCTGCCTCTTATGCGCCACACTCTGTAAAGGTATGAACTATGAAATGGCTATTTATCCACTAAAAATTATTCTGAGGGATGAAAAGGATTTACCCATGTTACTGTTCACACAAGTGTGAGTTAGCCATATCACTGTTTGTTGGGTAAGAAACTCTTGTTTATCAATATTGTTTTGCACATACACATTACCAGATTTGAACCAAAGACTATCTGACTATACATGCTACGTAAGTCAGTGTTAACTGCATGCACTACAGGAGAACTCTTACCACATGAGTCACAGAACACCTATTTGAATAGCAAGAAATCACTGATGTGTTGAACGGCATGTTACACCTAGAAGGGATAGTAATATTTTGCTGCAGTCTTGCATGTGATAATGTTTTGTGTCACTACATTCACATTATGTAGTCTTTTGCTGGATTTGAGCAACTGCCTATGTAAGTGTACACTCTAGAGAACAGTGCATTAACCACATGTGCTACAGGCAAAGTCTTAACACAAGTGTGAGACAGAACATATTTGAAGGCATTACATCATCATTGTGGAAAACAGCAGTTGTTTGAGCTTAAAGAGACTTAAAGTAATGGAGGAGACCTCTCTCAGTGTAATTGTATACATTATAGCTATGGTGGATGACATTTATCCTTAGCACTAGAGTCACACACAGTTGTGCTACTCAGTCACTGCTGGTTTTGAACACCTACAAATCTAAGTACACAAGCAAGAGGACAATGTATCGATTGCATGCACCACAGTCTTAGTATAACTGTGAAACAGAGCATATTTGAATGCATGACATCTGATTGTGTGGTAAAGCATATGTGTGGTGTGATTTGACTCTCTGTGTCAATATCTTGCATGACAGTAGGTATATACAACCACATGTGTTGGATAGTCCCCAACCACACACACACACACACACACACACACACACACACACACACACACACACACACACACACACACACACACACACACACACACACACACAATATTTAGAGAATTCCAGATTCAAACTCATGCCTAACTAAGTCTACAAACTAAATGGCATTGTATCATTTCCTGTAGTCACAGAAAAAAACTGAAATAATGTACCAGTTAGAGTAGTGGCTTGACATGCAGGCATTCATGGTTCGAGAAGTCTTACTATAAGGGTGAGTTAAAGCACATTTCAAATAATGGCCACATCACTATTTAACAAAGCAGTTGTCTGGACTAAAATGGTCAAAAACTAATGGAACAACCCTCTCTAGCTATAGATATACACATCAGATCTGTGTGTGACACCTTTCCTCCTACGTATATATTAACACACACATTGATACAAGTGAGTCTATGGATTAGAGCCTGAATTCAAGCCACCTACCTTTCTAAAGCACAAGATAGAAGGTACTGCATGAATTGCAAGGACTACATGGACAGTAATATTACAAGTGTGAAATAGAGCACATTTGAAAGGATGATGACACTATGTATTGCAAAAGAAGGTAAGTGTGCTAAAAGGGACTGAAAATAGCTGGGGAGCTGTCTGCCACTGCAAAGTTAAACATCAAATCTGTGGGTGAAACTATTCCTACTCAGCACTAGAGACACACACACACAATCATAATAGTAACTCACTGATGGTTTTTGAACCACCTACCTATCTAGTGACACAATCTAGAGTATGTAGTATCAACTGCAAGTACCACAGGAAAGCTCTGACCACAAGAATGAAAAAAAATTGAAATGATAACATTATCAGTGTATTGCAGAACAGTTGCTTGTGTTAAAAGGTGAATAAACTGCTGGAGAGCTCTCTCCCAGTGTAAATATTTCTCTTGAGTGGAAATGAACAGATGATATATGGGTAACATGATTTCTACCTAGAACTTGAGACACACACACACACACACACACACACACACACACACACACACACACACACACACACACACACACACACACACAGTAGTTACTCACGTACCCATCTAGTTATACAGTCTAGAGTATACTCTATCAACCATGAGCTCCACAGGACAAATAAGATGATAAAAGTGAGACAGAGCACATTTGAAAGGATGAACTCAGTAGGGTGCTGTTTGGGATAGAAGGGGAAGAAATTGATGGGTAGCTCTCTCCTGGTTTAAGTGTTTTTCCTGAGTGGAAGTGTACACATCAGGTGAAGCCAGTCTTACTTCACATTACACACACACACTTCTACTAGCCAGTCAATGCTGGATTCAAACACCTATCTATCTAATTAAGCAATCTAGAGTACATTGTATCAACCAGAAGTAGTGCCACGGGAGAAGTCTGATTTTAAAGGTGAGATACTGCATATTTGTAAAGATGACCACATCTGAGTGTTATAGAGCAGTAACATCCATCTCATGTTTGGGTGAAAAGAAATGATTCTTGACAAAGAGAAAACAAACAGCAAAGTGTTCATCTTAAGTAATTACATCCTGCTCAGATAAGTTATATATCCTTTCATTCATTGACATTTTGGTAGTGTGAGTGAAATGTAGGTGTTTCATATAATAGTGTATTGACCATTTCATTGATAGATGATAATCACAGTTGTGAAACTTTGGTGTGACAACCAATCATTCCTAACATTTCAACTCAATATGATTGCATGGAAATTTTCATTATTTGGTGTGTCATTATCAATATTTCCTAATGCTTGGACAATGTAAATAAATAAATAAATATATAGGTCAAACATATGAAAGTACACTGCTTATCATCACTCAGCAAATATGCATTCAAAGATCCCACACCACTGTACATCATTTGCAAGTATAATGTGTTTGAGTTTAAACATGGTTTACATAACGTAGTGTTTAGTCAGTGTCACTGTCACAATGACCTCAGCATATCTTGAGTGCGACAAGTCATTAAAACATGCAGTAATATAAGCCACTGTCTTACTTTTTTATTTTGTCAAAATAGTTTTCTGAAGCATACCACTAACAAGCTCAAGTGGATGACTGATGGCAAAGTATTAGAGCATGCTTAAGTATGTTTTAAGGTTTTGAACTAAGAATGGGAATTAACAGTAGTCTGTGGTACTCCATGCTAAGCTTCATGCAAATAAGAAGTACAGACATGCAGTCAGTTCTGATTCTGATCCATTTCAGAGCAGATGTGTGTCATGTTAACATTTTCTGTGTCATCATTTACATGTGTCATGATCATTGCAGTAAAGTATTCTTACAGGAATAATGCAGGTGTGTACTTAGATTGTCCTAATTTCTTTTAACTTGTCACATATTTAAGGCATGTTATACTGTTCCTTATGTAATTGTATGAGGTTGTATGATATCACTGAGTTCTACAATCACTACATGATAGCATACAACTATGTATCATACTTGTAAGACTTTAGAAAATGCATGACAAAGCTAAAGAATTAATCCTATCACCTTCTGTGTATATAGCAGACTTATAAATTATGCCTAATATTGTATAATTGTTAACCCATAAATCCATGATTTGACCAAATATCTTGCTCTTACTGCTGAGAAGGTGTGAGCATGTTTGAGATGATCATGAACCACATAAGGAACCAAATATGTTAGTGCTGGTGGAATAACAGACATATCTATAAATTCATATGGCACAATTTAATCTACAGGAACTGAGTCTGTAAAGGAGGAAACACTTGGCATGTCTGATGTCAGCATTCCAAAGGCAAATGTGGTCACTGGGGCTATAAACTTCCTCAAAACATTAGTCTTCTTGATACACATTACCTGGCTGGATATTTTGGACTGAGCCTGGCCGGGTCTATATCACATAGTCGAAGTCTTATAACTTCGAACATGTAATGTTCAAACCATTATGTTCGAAGTTACAAAACTTCGACTACGGATAAAAAAAAAAAAAAAAATGGAAAACAAAATAAACTGTTTTACCCTCCCCATGTGGAGGGTTGTCCCTCCCACACCCCCCGCTACTTAAGTATACCAACTCCGAGATCACACCCCATTGAACAATATGGAAACCTCTCCTTATGGAGATTTGCATTCAAAAGCTCAAACTTTTACAAATTCGAACTTATAGTCTCAACCATATGAGGTTTGAACTTGTAAAGGTTTGACTACGTGATAGGAACCCAGCTTGGCCTGGGTACTGCTGGGGCTCAGCCTTTACCTGGGCTGGAGAATGACCAAACAAAGCAAGGAGCAGAGCCTTGAGAGACCTTCTTATGTAATGCCCAACACACAGGCTACTGTCATTGCCCAGAATGTGTTCCTGAGTAAGGGCAAGCTCCCAGCATGGGTAAGTTACCCCTACAGGTCATCATCACTTGCTGTAAGGAACCTCTATGATCACCTCTGTCTGCAGTGTAGCATATTAAAGTTACTTAGATTCTGCTGTTCCATGCTTGGTGACAGTTCTGGTACATTAGAGCACATCATGGTACAATGAATTCTGCATTACATTTTAGACCAAGCTGGAATACTAAGTTATAAGAAGCTGACTTTATGACAAGAGAGCAATTTAAGCATGCTTGACTCTGCTTCAGGTAGGGTCACAGTTTACTTCATCCTGTTTGATATTGCTTGTTTAATTTTGAATGTACAGGGTATGAAAACCTAAATCTAGGTAATAGCTGTGCATGTATAACATACTAGGTAAATCTATGATACTTCTTGTTATGTTTAAAGGTATGGTGACAGTGGATTCTGCTGATCACTGCAACTTAAGAGAATTTCATACTAGATTTTTGACAGGGCTGTCTTGGCATGAGGAGGTGGGTCATGCTGTGTATGAAATGGGTACTTATTTGGTAAATGCAGTAGGTTTCAAAGAAACAATGACATTTCCTTTAAGTGTTGTCAGAAAAAGCCTTAACTCTGTAACACATTGTGGAATTAAATTTATTTAAAAAAATATTGGATTATCATGATGGAAATGGGGGTACAACAAAAATTTCATCTGGAAAGTGAATGAAGTCCTGTAATGACACTGACAGATAAATATTCCAAATTGATTCAAGAATATTTCCCCCACATGCAGACTAAAGAGTACCTGAAAGTTTAGTAGTGGCAACAATGTCTTACAAGAGTTCCCCTCTTCCAGTATTTCATGAAATAATGTGAGTTTACCACTAAAAGCTATGGGACAGGTGGTAGAGAATTTCTGTAAACACACAGACATTTATTCCTTTACCTCACTAAAGCAGAAGGAACATATATATGATGAAAATGGACTTCAGACTCTGCTACTTTCATATCATATTAAGCCTAATAAAAAGCCCTACACGTTTAATGAATTTCCTAACAACATCTGAAATGACACCCTGACCCAATCTGTAAAAATGGGAAAGGAGGTTCTGAATGAATAGATGGATGAGTTTGTGAAAATATGTTTCCAGTTGTGTGTTTCCATGCTGCCTTAGCATATAGGGATTAAACACAACATTGGTAAATACTGGTCAAATCATAATGCTTTCTACCATTAAAGTTTTTTCTGAATCATGCTACAGTCTGTGTCTTGCTGTAATACTGTAACTAATATGCAAATTAACTATATCATGAGAAGATAATATGACAGTATAATATCTGTGGTGCAAACATTTCATATTTTTATACATCTTCCATAATCCTATCTTCCATCTCCTTGCTTACTTTAAATCTTTCCACAAGTTTTCCATCCAGTCAGTCTTCATTTGCAGTTTTTGCTGTTAACCGTGTACTTATTTCTTTAAGATTTTTTGGCACGATTTGCTAGTTCTTTTAGGTATTATTTCTGTATAGAAAGAGTTGTACTAGCTGTGGTTGGCATACCTCTCTAGTGTCCCTGATTTTGACTCAGATCTTAGCTTTGCTCTTAGTCCCTCCTTACACTGATGACTTCTGGAGAAAATGTAGTGGATTACGCTCAAAAAATAATGACAATAAGTAGAGGAATAGACATCTTTTACTTCATAAACTGTTTACTAATTCACATTCTGTTAGTCTGTCAATGTCTCAAGCTGCTCGTACTAATATTTTAAAAGTGTCCCTGATTATTTCTGGATTTTCCCCTGATTCTGTTTTATTCCATGACTGGCTGAGAGCTACGGTGGTGGAGTGTGTACTTCTGTAAAGAAACAGTTGTACTGGTTGTAGTCGATAGTCTACATAGATTGTAGGTTGAATTATTACTGATGTAGAGCTGTCTTCTTCCAGCCTGGCTAAAGTTCAGTATTCCTTAGGCTTGCCTGAGAAAGTAGCTGGATAAATAGATTAAATGATGCAGAAAGGGAGGTCTGAGCATACTTGCCACTTTTACTTTATCTTTGGGACTTTAAGTTGGCTGAATTCAAGATACTCCCTGGGATTCAGTAAACTCCATGTAGGTTTCTTGCGAACAGAATATGAATTAAATATTTATGCTGCTCACCACATTTAAACATAAATAAGCACACTTTTGTGGCTGGTAACAATGTTGCTGGCCTGGAAACCATGTAAAGCAACATGACAGCAATCCTGTTTACATCTGAGCACAGTCGGATAGCTTGTTTGTGCGGAATGCCGCAATGATCACCAGGGCTTAAATTATATTTATTTATTTTATTTATTTAACATTTGTTTACCGGGAAAGTCTGACTTGGAATGAAGCCAATTTTCAGCAAAGACCCGGAGAGAAACACTCCAGACGCATCTCTTTGTAACATGGGAGGAAACCAGTGTACCCTGTGGAAACCAGGTATGAAACACGAACGCAGGGAGGACATGTAGACTCCGCACAGAAGGCACCCCAGATGAGAATCAAACTGGAGAACCTCTTGTTTATACCTCTCAATCTCTTAGTGCAAAATGTCTGAATAAAGCCCAACATAATGGGGAGACAATGACCTAGAAATAGGGTCAGATTTTACATCTTTGCTCTTTAAAATGTGCTAGAATAACAAGGTTTGTGTTAAGATACACTTTCTGAGGGATTTAAAGTCTGAACCTCAGATGTATATACTTATTTAGTGACATCAGTCCTGATATCATATCAGTGATACAGCAGAAAACCACAAATTTTATAAGGAACAGAACAAAATATATAAGGCAGAATTATGTATATACTGCAAACATCTGAACAGTTGAGAGGTATGATATGTATATGGTCCAAACACAGTACGGAACAGTGTATACAGTGCAGAGTATTGTGAAATCCTATTCCTGGCATTCTGTACCAATGTTGTGTAAACGATCTCTAATGGTACATGGACTGACATGTAAAATAAACAGACAGTGGAAGTGTGTGTATTGAATAGGAGTGCACAGATGAATTGTAGGAATGAACACAGGGAAAGAGGACAGGTGAAAGAACTTAATGTACAGCAGATGAGGACATGTCATTGGAAGACAGCTGTAGTAGCAATACCAGTCACATATCATTGTGGAGCAGTAGGGACTGCACAGTAAAAATGTGTATTATGTGACTGTCACACAAGGTCATATAACAATGGGGAAGATGTCTGTTTGTGATAAGCATCCTTACATGAACAATGCAGTTGACATCTATCAGGGGTGCTACATACAACTGAGGTTGGGTGCATTTTGTGAACCTGTGCAAACTGATTTGCCTGAATATGACAGTAATCTCAGCAGAGGTCTCCAGCAAGTGGGACACAGGTAAAGGTTCATGGACAACAATAAAAGAAGCACGCACAATCATGGACAATATCAGAAAAATACCACCAGTAATCCCATGTTTCTGATATAAAATATGTGATTTAAAGAGATCAGAGATGATTCTGTATGAACACACTTGTACAACTATTATGATATGTTCACACTCTATGAGGGGAATCAGGCACACTGTCCTGACAATTTCACATCTGCTGGAGGTATTAGGAGGGACACTGCTATACTTGTATGTGACATTATGATTAATACAGGCTAGTTGACTGGTGTGCATGGCACATATATATATTTATATATATATATATATATATATATATATATATATATATATATATATATATATATTTATATATAACAATCTACCTATCATAAATGCTACCCATGCCATACATTTTGTCAAACAGCTATGTATGTACTGTGTGCATCACCAGAACAGGTACCACACATATGCATCTCATGTAACAACTTGATGACATCTGACAGTAATGTTTATGCCACAAAAAGAATACATAGGTATGGCCAATAAGATGTGTGACAACCCACTGTGGCAAATTTGATGCATTTCAGTTACACATCACTGAAAGATGTGTAGGGAGGTACATGAAGAAGGGTGCATTATGATAAAGGCTGTGAACTATGGAAGCATTATGGCCTATGATGTGGATTTCCTTCACATACTCAGTAGTTGTGTTACATACAAGGGAGTAGTCAGCACTGTGGACACATGCTGGTGGATGTTCCACATACCATCTACCCCAGGATACAGGTAACATACCTATTGGTCTGATTATAGGGTGTGATATCTACATTATACTTGAGTTGTGTGTTTGTTTTTCTGATGTAACACATATCCGTATCTTTTCCTGTCACTGCAGGTGTTGTCATGGCTGTGGCAGTGATCTTTGATGTATGTTGATACTGTCTGTATTATACTAATACCACAGTTGGAGTCAGTGATTGCCCACAATCTGTAATCCTTCAGACAGCTTTTGGACATAGGATGTGTATGTAATTTGTTATGTCTTTGACTTAAATAATGGACAGGAAAGGGCCTAGCAGACAGCCCTGATGTATGGACCTGATCACTGGACCTGAGATATAGTTCACATCACACATTTCAACATATTTAGATGCCACTTATGTGATACAGTGGTCTCCCTACTTGGTGATATAGGTGCTTATGGCCACATCTGACAGTGCTGAGTGAATACATCAGTGTGAATTTGTGTCAAATGCCTTGGGCTTGTCAAGTTCAAAAGGATGATAGTGTTGTCATCATTCATGCACTCAGTGACCTCTTTGTGGACATATGCCAGATGTAACTGACATGATGTAGCATTAACAACTCACACAATTCTGTTGCACACAGCCAGGATATTACTAGTGTCCATTTATAAAAGGTCCATGATGACATGTTGGCTACCTTACAGATGAGGAAAGTCAGCATGTGTCTAGACATGCATGCATTGGGTGCTGTCCTCTCAACTCAGATGGATGCATGTTGATGTATGCCCTTCTACAGGAACATAGTTTATGTGGAGGGCGTATTGAAGTGTGTATTCAACTATGTCAGGAAGGTGTATGTGCTGAGTCTTAAAATATGTGATCTGTGATGTTCTCACAGCCCATTAATTCTGTTTGATAGGCCTGGATGAAGATAAGACAGTGCATACTGCCTATCCTGATCTGACCTATGGTTTGGACACTATCACTCACACAGGTATCATTGAGATACTCTCCCATCTGGGTAGTAACCCTTACATCACTAGATGGGCAACCAATTGGCTCACTGACAGAACATACACTGTGAAAGTTGGTGAATCAACCTTTACTGGCAGAGCTGTCACCACTGATGTACCTTCACGGATATGTGCTGGCCCTTTACTGTTTGGAATCTATTTCTCAACAGTTCAGGCTAAAGTATGCAGCCTTTTGCTTACCACATTTGTGAATTCTTGCATACTGGGTGCAATCATTGAGTCCTGCTTTGATGTACAAGAGGGGCTAACAAAGACGAATGATTGGTGACAAAGCCACATGGTCTACAGATGAATGCAAAAGTGTGTCCTTATGTTTTCCTTCTGAAAAGTTGAATTCCCTGTTAATCACAACATTGACAACAGTCCCGCTATGCTGAAACCTAGTGATGCAACCACTGGGAGCACACACAGATAGTAATCTGAACTTCAACCACCAAGTGTCCACACTGATATTGAACGTCTATGTTATGCACATCATAAGTCATACCATCATATTGAAATCTGAGGATATTATTACAGCACTGTACTCAAAACTCATTAGAACACTGCAAGAGTATAATGCTCTCTTTTACATGTACCTCACCAAACACATGCAGCATCTGGAGAGAAGCCAGGCATTTCTCACCAAGAAAACACAGGGCCTACAAACCATGCTGTGATGTATGTGGATAGACTGAAAGTCATGTCACTGTAATCTGGAAAGTCTAGGATGAGATTACTTCTGCCTGGCCTCCAGGCCAGTCTCTAACCCTGCTCTGGTGGAAATAGTGCACATTCACAAATCAGATATAGCCAATGATATCAGCAGTGTCTGGTGAGGAGAATATGGTGATAACAGTGTCCCACATGCTGGTGTAAAAGGCTCTCTGTAATGTCAGGCAAGAGCATACACATACACACACACACACACACACACACACACACACACACACACACACACACACACACACACACACACACACACACACACGCACACACACACTCACACACACACACTTGACAACAGTGAGAACAGAATCCCTACCCATCTAAGTATACAGACTACAGGGTTCAGTACTTTACGCAAGCACCACAGCACAAGTCTGACTTTTGCAAGGCTGTAGGACAACTTATAGTGCATGACATCAGCAGTGTAGGTTGGAGAGAATATGTTGGGAAGCCTGCATGAAATGGATTTGCAGGTATGTGCAAGTGTCAAAATACTGTAACTTCATGGGATTGGAATGGGAATTGTAGGATTTACACTTATGCTGTTCTTCCTAGACAAATGAACACACACACACACACACACACACACACACACACACACACACACACACACACACACACACACACACACACACACACACACACACACACACACACACACACACACACACATTTGACAGCAGTGGGAATAGAAACCCTACATAGATTACAGATTTCACTGCTTTACGCAAGTGCCATGACACAAGTTTAACTTTTACAAGGCTGCCGGACAACCTATAGTGGATGACATCAGCAGTGCATGTTGGACAAATGTTTGGAGGCCTGCATAGGTTCATAGCTTCATAGGATCATAGCAGGTTACTAGGCTAATGGCCATAGAACCTTTATAGGCTTAGCCAATTAAAAACCAAAGTACTTTTATTGAGCATAGTTTGATGGTCATTGTTAGAGCGATTTTATGATCAGCACCAACTGCCTCATCCATAAGAGACATAGGTGCCACCTCTGGGGTGAATTTACATTCACCCACCTCTGGGGTGAATTTACATTTACCCATCCATTTGTCAAGGTTGTGCTTGAATAGGGCCATTGAGGAGCACTGCTTCACTTGCACTGGGAGCCTATTATAAAGAAGTGGCAATTGTTGGGAGATATCTCTGTCTCTACAGTATGTTTTGTTTATGTCACAGACTTGGTTGAGATCCCTGGAACAAGTTATTCTTGTCCCATTTGATTTGCATATGTCCAGCATTTCCAGTAGGGCAGGTTCTGAGCATACTCTGTAGGCCAGGCACAGTTCATCTCTCAGCAGCCTGTATGACACTGAGTCCAATGACAGGTCTTTCAGTGTTTCCATGTATGTCATGTTTTGGAAGAGCTGAATTTTCCTGGTCATAAACCTCTGTGTTTTTTCTGGTTTCTGAAGGTGTCTGGTGAGGTACATACAGAAGTGAGCATTGTATTTAATTAGTGATCTGACAAGGGTCAAGTACAGTGGAGCTATGACCTCCCTGGTCTTTGAAGTGGTGATCTTATTTATTAGGTGCACAATGTATAATATGTGCCTTACCACTATGGACACATTGTGATTGAAGTTTTGATTGCTATCAACATGTGTTCCCAAGTCTTGTAGCATTGAGTTTGAGCTTAGAGGGGTACTATGTTGTTGTTCTTCTTTTGGCTTTTCTCGGTTAGGGGTCGCCACAGATGAACTCCGGTCCACTATTGATTGGCAGTAGACTTTTATGGTGCTGAGGTGCCAGCTCGACACCCAACCTTCAACGAAGGCATGCCCATTCACGCATGTCTTTCGAACGCCACTCGACCACTGGGAGGACATGCAGACTCCACACAGAAGGTGCTCCAGCCGAGAATGGTACTATGTATATCATAATTAACAGGGGTACTTCTTTCCCAAAGGGGACAGTTAGGCATTTCCTTGTTTTCAGGTTCAGTCTGTGAGTTTGGTACCAATCTTTTGTCTGTCAGCTCTTTCTGTAATATATAAACATCATAGGGGACTCTATATAATTGCCCCAGTTGGCAATCATCTGTAAATTTGGTAAGCCGCAGGCCTGAGACCATCTACCTTCACTTAGATTTCAGATAAATAGGTTCCAAACAGTTGAGAGAGCCCATCACAGATCCTTGTGGTATTCCACTGGTAAGTGGTCTACTGGTGCAGGTGGACTCTCCATCTTTGCCTGTGTGCATTCTGTCGGTGAGCCAGTTGGCTGCCTATCTAATAATGTATGGGTTAACCCACAGATGGGATATTTTCTCTATGATACCTGAATGGGGGATTATGTCAAAGGCCTTGGGTAAATTAACATAGGTGGTATGTCCTGTTATCCCTCATCCAGGGCTTTGGAGATATTATCAAAGAAGTCCACTAGGTTTAATTATCAGGAGTTACCCTTGACAAAACCAAAATAGGTCAGGTCAAGTGGGTTGAAGGTCACCTATGTCCCTGTGGATAAGGTCCATGATGATTCTTTCCATAACCTTGTAGATAAGGCTGTTTATGCTTATGTATCAGTAGTTCTAGTTCTGCATGTTACCAGATTGACATGCATTACATATCACACAGAATTTGATATTAATTTATGTATTGTAGTTGATATATGTGTGAAAAAAGTGCTGAGACACTGGGGTTGTCGTGCATGGGGGAGGCAATGCATGGCTATATTGTAAATATGTGACATATTGTTAGATAGGGCCTTCAGTTTATTATATTTTCACATGTAGTTTCATCCCAGCAAACAGCAGTAATGCATACTAATAGTGATTTTGCTTAGTGCAGTGGTAACAGGTTTGCGTGACAGTTGGCAAAGTGTTTGTGCATGTGAGTTACACATTTCCATTACTTCCCCTGTTTGCATGTAGTTAAGCAGTGCACAAATGCAAGCCACATTGCTAAAAGTCTGAGAGTTAGTATTGCATCTACAAAACACACCTGATGCCTAGTTGACTCTGTGGTATCTGGTGTAAATGCATTGACACATTTGTTTAAACCCAGATGATACTGGGTTTGAATCCAGATGTATGTAATACTTTTAAATATACAGTGATAATGCAATGACATTGTTCTTTATAGTACATTGAGCATATTCTTTATAGTATATTCAGCATATCTTATTGTGTGTGTGTTGCTGTAGCACAGGTGGATTAAGTGGCACTGTGCAGACTTAACCACATCATTGTAGAGCCACTCACCATAGCTTGATATTGATGCATGTTGTCAAACTCAGTGCAAACATAGAGGCCAAAATCTGAAGAGATCCATTGCCTTTTCTGGTACATATATGTATTGTGTATGATTCTATCTTTTGACCAGATTATAGGTGTTAAAATGTGGTAGATAAGAAAGTGATGAAATGAGGAGCAAGCAGGGTGAAGTACAAAGTGAAAGCAATAGAGGAATGTGCAGGAGGGAGTTAGGAAAGAACCATAGCTATCCATTTCTTCAACAGTAAAAACTAATATATGCAGAATATTAGCTGAATTTGGACTGTCACCTCTAGAAAGAGAGGTGACAACAAGGTAATCATGTGGTGCAGCCAACTGGACCAAATAAAGTGTGTCAAGAAGACAAGTGTGTGAAATGGAGAGCTGTGTATGGAATGATAATTTTTTTTGTGGAACAAGTGCCAATGTTTTATAATTCAGTAAGAGAGGAATGCTGGGTAAGGGATGTAGGTATGTCTGGGTTAGGTAAGTTGGATAGATGAGGATGCAAATGCAAACATGCAAAACAAACAAGACAAGAGACACAAAAGGTTGGGGGACACCATGATGGGGTGAGGGAGGGAACAAAACAGGTTCATGCCCATCAAACTTGGAGACAGTGAGAATCAAGTCCTCACCCACTGGACTGTCATCACTGTCCCTTTACTCTGCTGGTAACTGGAGTGCTTGTTGTCTCTGATATACCATGAAGGAGAGCAGCCTCTCCATCTGGTATAGGCATACACCAATGGTGCATTGCATGACCTACACATGAACCCTGGCATCTCCTGGCATGTGACAAAATCCCCACCTCTGCCACTGCTCTTGGAGGGTATCATTGTACCAGCTACTGGAAATGTACTACCTGAGCACACAGGTTGGGCAGGGGCAGAAGAGGCAGTGCTGCCAGTTTGGGTCTCATATGTGAAAAACTAGGCATGTAGAAACACAATAAGAGCCAGCAGAAGTACAAAAAGGATGTTTTAATAAGTGCTTTCGGTGTGGGCTGTGCCGCACCTTCTTCAGACAAAATGAAATTCAATTAACAATCTTTTTATAGTGAATTAAAAACAAATCAAATAATTAATAATGCTTCATTGTATGTTAAAAAAAATAACAATAAAATTTCCAAGAAACCACAACAGTATAAATAATTATAAAACGTGCTCTAAAAGCATGTAAATGTATGTGTGTGTATGTTCTTTTAAAACCATCACAGAGATAAATGAAAAATAAGCATTAGATCAATGGAAAAGTTTGTGTATACAAGCAACTATGTATACCCAAAATAGTGAGCAATCAGCCAGAAGCCATCCGTTTTAAAAATCAAAAAAGATGCATTTGTGTTTACATATCTATATGGCAAGGTTATGTGGTGCCATAACTTTGTATAAAAACATATAAGATATACAAAAACTGTATAATAAGTGTTAAACTTCTATGCACTTGTAAAAAAAGCAATTAGTTAATACATGAGTGCATAGAAATATTTAATTTATATTTTATTTATTTCACTAGTAGTCACCCTTACCATCAAAAAAGAGCCGTTGTAAAGGGCCAGATGGTAAGGGCTGCTAGAATGATCTCAGATGACTTAGACTTTGAGATGGAATGTGAACATCTCCAATGCATGTTTATTAACAGAAGCTACCCTATGAACTTGGTCGCCAATATTAAAAAGGAAGTTTTACACAAACGAAGTATTGGCCACTTCAAACCATTGTTAAGGGGATGAAGTGAACCAAATGAAGGATATGAACCAGACCAAGATGAAGCCCTTATAAGGGACAATAAAAGTGCTTACAAAACTAGTTTTTTATGCACATATTCCTTGGAATATCAAAACATTAGAGATATTCTGAATAAAAACTGGAACATCATTACTGAGGACCAAACGTTGTTTAAGATTTTAGGCGTTAAGCTGAAAATTACTTACAGGAGGGGTCCCAACTTAAAGTCTTTGTTAGAAAAAAAGAGAAAGCCACATTCCAATAGACCTAATGGAATGTTTAAATGTGGGGCTTGCCCCCAATGGAAATTCATCTTGGTAGGCGACAAGGTTTTTATTAAGAATAAGACATACACAGTGAATTTTTGGTATAATTGTGAGACCAAAAGTGTCACCTATGTAGCTTTCCGTGACCATTGTAACGCATTCTACATTGGCAAAACAGAAAGAAAAATTAAACAGTGAATATATGAACACTGTTATGCCATAAGTAAGAAAGACACTAATAATGCATTGGCTAAACATACACTGGATTGTCCTGGTCATGGTTTCAAATTTGCCATCCTTCAACACAAACATATTGACATAAGAGGGGGACCTTGGCAAATACTACTAGAGATAGACAATCTGATGTGGCAAATTAAAACAGGTGCACACATTTTTCCAGGCCTCAATGAAAATTTATCCATCAAAAGTATTTTGAGACTTTTAGCTTTGAGGAGATAACCTACACATGCATGCATTTAATATAGTTTGGCAAAATATTTCAGGTTTACTTTTTAAATATTTCTATGCACTCATGTATTAACTAATTGCTTTTTTCACGCGTGCATAGAAGTTTAACACTTATTATACATTTTTTGTATATCTTATATGTTTTTATACAAAGTTATGGCACCACATAACCTTGCCATATAGATATGTAAACACAAATGCATCTTTTTTGATTTTTAAAATGGATGGCTTCTGGCTGATTGCTCACTAATTTGGCTATACATAGTTGCTTGTATACACACACTTTTCTGTTGATCTAATGCTTATTTTTCATTTATCTCTGTGATGGTTTTAAAAGAACATACACACACATACATTTACATGCTTTTAGAGCATGTTTTATAATTATTTATACTGTTGTGGTTTCTTGGAAATTTTATTGTTATTTTTCTTTAACATACAATGAAGCATTATTAATTAATTGATTTGTTTTTAATTCACTATAAAAAGATTGTTAATTGAATTTCATTTTGTCTGAAGAAGGTGAGGCACATTCCACACCGAAAGCGCTTATTAAAACATCCTTTTTGTACTTCTGCTGGCTCTTATTGTGTTCTACACGCCTAGTTTTTCACTAGTTGTTCGTTTTTTGTGTTTCGGTGTTTTGGGTCTCAGATGTGCTGGGCATTGATGCGGTGCCAGTGGAGCAGGGGCAGGCCGATCCACTGGGGCTGGCCAGCCTTGCTGTGCTGTGTAGCATTTAGTGATGTGGTACACATAGATGACATGGAGACATTTTGATGACACATAATAGAAAACAAAAAAGAGAGATAAGGGTTGGGGTGAGGGAAAAAAAGTGATAAAATTAGCACCATCATATGTGACATACAATGCATTAACACAATTAAACAACTATTTTGATCTGACTTATGACATTTAAGTTCTAACAAATATACACTATAACTACAGATTGCTGACAGTAATCCTTGAAATGCGCATACATTGCACATATGCATGTTACAGTTATACGCATTACACTTAGCAGGGCATTTGTACCACTTGTATAGAGTTTAATTTAATGTACATATTATTAAAGAAATGTAGTATTGTATAGTTGTGATTTGTAGTATTTGAACCCACAACATCTGACTAAAGTCTAAAATTTTAATCCTAAAGTTGATTTGTGCTACAGAGTAATGCATGCATACTTGCTTTTACAGTTAGGATATGCATGCTCAATTTGCTACAATGGTATAAACCCCCAAAATCTATCTTTAACTATTAAAGCTACAATAATACTTTGTGCTGCATACATGCCACTTATTTCCTTCAGTCCCTCTCCATTTCAGCAACATGAGCCTATCTATTGAACTCACATTCGGCATTAGCTGGTGAAAGAACAGAAAAGAAGAGAAGAGCATTATGCATGCTAGTCTTGCCTATATTTAGCTTTCTAAGTATTACAAATACTCTCTTATTATCATACTTACTCAGCTGTGGGGTGTCTGCATTCTCAAATTCAATCAATTGATGGTTGAGGGTATCCCTTTTATGCCTCTGTAGGTCATTAAAATGATGCCTACACTTTTCTCCCAGGGATGTGTGGGATTCCAGTAGCACTTGATACAGCCTGAGCCAAACTATTTCACTCCTCAGACTTCTACTTGGAGCCATAATAGTCCCCCTGCAGAAGCCTTTGCCTGTGATGCTTTACCAGGAGTCCAATAAATATCCTAGACTCCTGGACACCTCACCTCTGAACCATACACTGGACACCTTTCCCTCTAATGCCAGAGATATCTAACACCTAAACTAGAACAATGGCAACTGATGATCTCCCACCAATTCCAACCACATTTGCTCGATGTGCAGCAGTGCCAAGCAGGGAGGAAATAACTACATGGAATTGGAAGATTAAGCTTACACTTGGCCTTAGTTTGAGGGGTACCTAGTGCTGTAGCTTGGAAATAAATGTTAGAAATTGGGAGGTAACTGTTAGGTGAGTTACGTTTGCAGACATGCACTGAGGGCATAAATGTCATGACCTGAAACATTTGGCTTTGTCTTAATACACTGATAAAATTGATCTTTACAGTGTGGGACTAATTTCTTTCACATTGTTGATTTTCTGTCTTTGCCACAAAAGAAGTGCTCCTTATACATAGTCATGGATCATTCATCAATATAGGTGACAGTTTGTGGTGTTGCACATGTATGTGTATGACCTGACAAGGTTCTTGTATATAGATCCATTTGTGTATGTGTGTTATGTAATTGTGAAGGCCATGCAAGTCCAGATAGCAGAATTATACTTACAGAAATATAGTAGACAGTATACTCTTAGTCACACATCTGAAAACACAATAATAGTGTTTTATCCTTGTACGTATAATTCATATCAGCTCCACTATCTAAAGTGTTATAAGTGAGAGTGAATATAATGGGAAGTGGAAGAACATTAAAAATGTATGGAATATCCTGTATTAGAACCCTAGGACCATGTGTATGGTAGTCGAACACTTACATCTTTTGACACAGGAATGCTGAAATAGCACTTGTCTATTTTACAGTTCATTACTATAAACTACACTGTCCTGACAGTAAAAATAGGTTACACAGTCTGTACTAGAACCCAGGGCCATCTGTACTCCAGCCCTACACTTACACCTGCTACCACAGGACTAGCTACATGACATTTCCATGGTTTCCTACTCATTCTTAAGTTTTCTGTGTTAACCGTAGTGAAACACTGTTTAATGTATTTATGCTGTGCCCAACAGAATTAATTGAATACATCCATTTTCAATTATTGGCTGTCTGAGTCCTGTCTGCAGGTGTTGGGGAACCTTGCTACTTGCCATACAATGCTGCTAAGTGAACTTGCACAGTGGGAGGCAAAAATTGCAACAATTCATTATTTTTGACCTTTGCACTTTTACAGACACCCTGTCTGCAGGTGTTCTGCAGGTGTTCTGTCTCTACTTCCTGGGTTGGCCACTAGTCCAGGTTTGTGCACTGCTAAGCTTCACACAAATGAGATAAGTGCAGCCAAACTTGACATTAGTTTTTTTCTGTTTCCCTTGTTTGTATGAAGCTGTGCACCATGCAAACACTAGTGAAAAAAAAGGGAAAAGTAGTTGAAATGAGGAAAAGTAATCTATGACATAAACACTACAAAATGTTAGTACACATGAAATATTTCTACATAGGTCTGGATTTGACCTTT
Source organism: Protopterus annectens (assembly GCF_019279795.1). NCBI lineage: Eukaryota > Metazoa > Chordata > Ceratodontiformes > Protopteridae > Protopterus > Protopterus annectens. Next base: position 1,343,388,134 of record NC_056732.1, read on the forward strand.
CACTCCAATGAAACTTCAGAACACAGTAAGGGTACCTTATCCCTCTTTGCCACACAAACAGCTTTGCAGCAGAGAACTGAAATCTTTCTGCAAACAACCAACTGCAACATCATCTACAGTACTATGAAACTATATAACAGCTATATGTACATTAATTAAATTTGGATGTAGGGCACTGAGTGATCACACAACCATTTATGAATATTGTTTGAAAATATGCAGATCTGACATAGCCCTCTGTGTTTGTTGCTCATTCTTGTATTATCTGACCAGTAATCTGAGCCATGCAGTCTGTAAGCCATTCTATATCATTTTCCTTAAAATGTGTGAGGATATTAAATGGCAATAATATACAGTTGCCAACAAATGAAGGGGAGGTTGGATGTTAATGAACAAAACATGTGAATTGTGTGCTGCTTACTTACATTTCCAACCTTGAAAAATTACTTCTAACACTTTTATGAGTCTAACCTGACACACCCACTAGATGTAGGGCAGTCTGTATTACTGTTGTGTTTTATTTTTTTTTCCATACCAGTAATCATTCACAATTGCAATCCATTAAAAGCAAACACTGAGAGAGTGCCTGCACCATGTTTACATCAACTATATGGAGTTCAGTGTTTGGGATTCAGCAATTCTAATGAGTTCACACCTGATTTGCACCCTTACTATGCTGACAGCTCTGAATCTACACCACAAAACGGCAAGCGAGTAGCTAAAGAACCTGAAGGTGTGGAGACTTGTTTATATAGAGAACAGAAAAGAGGGTATTATTTTGGGATATGTCTGGTCAGAAGATTACTGAACTTGAGAAAGTATGCTTGCATTTTTCAGCTATTTACTGCATATGCTGAAATATCATTAAGAAAATTTTGTTTATTTATATATATATATATATATATATATATATATATATATATATATATATATATATATATATATATAAACAATATTTATACATATAAAACATATATATATATATATATATATATATATATATATATATATATAGATATATATATATATTGATTAGCAAATGCTGCACTTTTATCTGTATGTATTACTTAGAAGTGTACGTATGGCATGGGCATGTTTGTCAGGGCATTTCACAGGTATACATGATTGGCATACCTTAAAACTGAATGTGCTGTGTTAAATCTGTAGACCTGTTTCAGCATTTTACTGATGGGTTTACTAGCAAAATGTGTCATTTGTCTGTTCTTTTTGGAGTGGGGGGGGCAAAGCTGCTGTTCTCTTAGGACACAACAAGGATATATTGCTGCTGTTAATCTCCCTTGTTTTGCATCCAACCTGTTGTTCATATTACAAATATCTGGACTTCTTTATGTTTCTCAAGTGGATAATACTGAAATGCTATCTTTTCTGTTTTATCTGGGAACAGTTATTCTGTAGTTATGTGATACTTATGTGCATTTTCCTTCTGTTGTGTTTTAGGACACCTATGACTATGGTACCCAGGTGTCTTAATCCCTGAAAACCATCCTTCAGTGATCCTGAGAAACAGGTCATTGTGGATGATTTTAGGTGACATGTTGCCTTTCTGATAGAGCGGGGGACATGGAGATATGCCAGGCAGTATTCAAATTTGGCAGCAGATAGTTGCAGATGTGAATGCAGAAGGTGGCTGCAGCAGGACATATGATTAGATGCCATAGGGCCACTGACATGATCTCATCTGCATGGAGGAGAGCAGCTGCAGTCACCAGTGATCAGATGGATGCCAGGGGTGACATCCTACAGAGCCACAACTAACAGCAAATGAAGAGTTAATGTTCGCTGTCAGAGGTCCAGACAGCTCCCAAGAAAGTGCAGAACATGTCCTTGACATTGGTGCTACTGTTTCAGGGACAGCAATTATGTCCAGGAGAAGCTTCCAGGTAGGCTTTTGTATCTCAGTTGTTAAATACTGTTTAATATTTGTATCAATATGTTCTGTTTAACAAGAAATTGGCTGGAGAGGTTTGAAGACTGATACAGTTAACAACACATTTTGATTGTTTACACTTGGGGCTTAGGTTGGGCTTGTCATCCAAGTTCTTGTTGAAAGTATAGTTAATGGACATGACATATAAAGGCCAAAAAGTTTTACCCCTCTCTGTTACTATTAATTGTGATGATGTTGTCCTTACCTTTTGCTTAACTTCTTCCAGGATAATCAGGCATAGGGAACCTACTATAATTTGCACATGGTAAGCCAAACATTTTTATGCCAGTACTGATGAGGAGTTCAAAGAAATATTTAGTGTGTGATATTGATAGTGTGTTGATTGTTCTGTGTATTGCTGTACTGTCTGTAATAGTGGCACCAATGCCATTTTGTTAGCATATGTTGGATTATAGTAGTGTGTAGGTATTAATTTTTCCTGTGTTTATTGCTTGTTATCACATGTGATCCTGACAATAGAAGTGTGGGACATCTGCCACCTATCAGAGTATCAGCAGACTCTGATGATGATGATGGCCAAACAGAAGCACAGTCAGACGTTGAATCTGACACTGAGGTTAACATATAGCCATCCCCTGTAATTTTATCAGATACAGCCAGTAGGCCTACAGCTACCCATTCCAGTGAGTCCTGAGATACTGGACAGATGGACAGTCAGAAAATTGACCGGGGAAGTGTTGTTACTGCAGCTTCAGTGCCTGCTGACTGTAGCTGCAGCCAAAGTGAGGGTGAAGTGCCATGTAGGAGGGTTGTTAGGAGTGCTCGGAGGAGGCCTGTTGTCGATCCTCCACCTGATCCAGGTGTCTCTTCCCATGCCACTCAGCATATATTTAGGGCCATCATGGAGGTACAGGCATGTTCCCATAGGTGCTCCAGAGAAATGCTTAGGGTTGTAGATGTGGCACAGGCTGACATACATGATTGCCTCCACCATGTTGCCAATTGAATGGCTCGAATGAATGGCACATTAGAACAGGTGGTGTCTGTGATGGAACATCTACTGGGAGGGGGGTGGCATCCTTATGGGCATAGGTCATAAGGATGCCAACCCCCTCAAGGCAGATGTCCCATCACAGACACCACCTGTGAGAGAGGGGTGGCATCCTTATTGGCATAGGTCAGCCACATCATCTGTTGTTAGCCGATGTAGCCAAGCCCAATCACTCTCCCATAGTGTCAGTATTTATACTACTCCATCAGTGGTTGAGCTGTCCACTCCCAGATGTAGCAGGTCATGGAGTCATTGTCCTGGGCATCTTCATGAGGGGAGCTCACATCAGTCACATTCAAGTAGCAGCAGTGCATCTGACTGTGGGCGTGGACATGCCCATTAGTTTGTTGTGCCTCTGTCCAGCAGTGACCCAGAGATGATTCCCGGGGTATAGGTTCATAGGTTTATACTAGGCTATCTGCCCTAAGGCATGTGCAAAGCCTGGCAGAGCCAGTTCTCATGGTTGGGTATGACATTGATGAACTGTCACCTCTACCTTGCATGGCTCACAACTGTCTGACACACCAAGATGTAGATCTGGCACAGAGTTTGGCTATGTTCATGCAGACACTCACACAACAATTTCACCTGGAGGACTCTTACAGATACACACACAAAAGTTACATGGCTCAGCTGTGCAGCTGAAAACTAATTTTGTCTCACTGGCCATTTGTTACTTTATCCAAATGTCTACCTGCTTCTCTTTCTTACTCACAGGCACTCACCAACCTTTTGTGTCAGCCTAGGCTTCCTGCCCCCCGCACAACACTCTGTGCGAGTGATGATAATTGTGCCATATCCCTGTTTTCTATCTTTTGCATTCTGCGGCACATACGTTTTGTGTGTGATGCTCAAGGTGCATAGCTGATGTAGTGCTTAGTATATCTGCATTTGTGATGTTGAATTGGTAATTGTACATTTGACTTGTATTGGTCTTATAAAGTTAGACAGTTAATAACATCAAACTTTTTTTCCATCAGTATTGTTAATGATCTTGTGAGGGTTGTGAAGTCTGAAACTGAAATGTGTCTCATTACTTTCTAACGTCTATCTCTAATGATTTTCCAGTACAAATGTAAGGTGCTAAACTGAGGGCATGCAGTGACCATCACTACATTTGAGAGGTATAACTGTGTGAATCTTTGATGCCTGAATCCTAACACTTAATACTGATCACATACAAGTCAAATTAGTCTCTGCTGTCACATGTTAAGGTAACTTCTGTACAAATCACCCACTTTTCACTTGCTTACGCTCTACCAGGTAACAACATGCAAGACAGTAATTCATATTATTACACAATACACTCCAGGTTCAACACTTACCTTGTAAATCCAGCAGTTGCAACAGATTTACTTCAGGGCTGACTCTGTCTGACGCAAGCAGTACATTGCCTTTACATGGGTAGGTAAAGGTTGTGAGTGTTGCCTGGCATAAATGTTGCTCTCTCTCTCTCTCTCTCTCTATATATATATATATATATATATATATATATATATATATATATATATATATATATATATATATATATATATATATATGCATGGGAGGAAGGTTTTAAGTTCATAGGTTCATAGGAGGTTACTAGGCTACTGGCCCTAGGGCCTTTATAAGTCTTCCCATGTTATACTCTTGTTCCCTTATTGACCAAGTTGTATGGTCTATATTTGCAGCGTGGGTCTATGGTCAGCACTGACTGGCCTTATCTAAGAGGGACATAGGTGACACCTCTTGGGTAAATTTATGGTTCCCCATCCAGTTGTCTAAGTTTTACTTAAATAGGGTCATTGAGGAGCTCTGTTTTATGTGAATTGGGAGTTTGTTCTGGAGGAGTGTCAGTCTCTGGGTGACATATCTGTCTCTCCAGCATGTCATGTTAACATTGCAGGCTAGATTAAGATCCCTAGAGTGTGTGAATTCTGCTCCATTTGACTTGCAGATGTGTAGCATTTCCATTATGGCAGGGTCCAAGACTGCTCTGTAGGCCAGGCACAAGTTGTCTCTCAGCAGCCTATAAGATACAGAGTACAGTGACAGAGCCTTCAGTCTGTCCATGTAGATCATGTGTTAAAAACCCTGACTTTTCTTGGTGAAATACCTCTGAGGTCTCTCTCTAGCTGTTGCAGTGTCTGGTGAGGTACATACAGAAGGGAGCGCTGTACTCTTAGTGGTATTCTTCTGATGAGAGATGAATTCAGGAGAGTTATAACAACCTTAGTCCTGGATGCAATGCCCTTACTTATGAGATGTGCAACATATTAGGCCTTCCTTACCACTGTGGACACATGGTGATTGAAGTTAAAGTTGCTATCAACCTGTGTTCTCAAATCTTCCACCACAGGGTTTAAGCTAAAGGGGTACTGTTAATGTTGTAATTTGCAAGAAATTCCCCTTTGCTAAAAGGGATGATAATGCATTTTTGCATTTAGTTTAAATCCATGGCTTTGGCACCAATCATTTGTCTGTGTAAGTCATTTTTTGTAGTATGTCAGCATTGTTTGGGGATGCAGTGATTGCACCCAGTTTGCAGTCATTGGTGAACTTGGTAAGCCACAGGTCATCTATTTTCACCTGGATTTCTGAGAAATAGATTCCAAACAGTAGGGGGCTCATTACAGATCCTTGTGGTACACCACTGGTAACTGGTCTGCTGGTAGAGGTGGAATCTCCAACTTTGACAGTATGCATTCTGTCTATGAGCCAGTTGGCTGCCCATCTAGTGACATATGGGTTAATTCCCAGCTGGGTGACTCCTGAGTGAGGGATTGTGTCAAAGCCTTGGCTAAGTCCAGATAGGCTGTGTGTACTGTTTTGCCTTTATCCAGTGCTTTGGTGACATTCTCAAAGAAGTCCACCAGGTTTATATGCATGATCTACCCTTAACAAAGCCAAATTGAATTGGGTCAAAAGTTTGAAGGTCACCTATGTCTTTGTTAATAAGGTCCATGATGATTCTCTCCATGATCTTGATAAGACTGGTTATTGACCCCCTTTGTGCAAGGAAATTACTGTTGCTGTTTTCCACTCTGCCCCTTTAGCCCCTTAGGTGGTGAATGGGTGTGCTATGCATTGTCTTTTAGCCAATGTGAGGACGTATTGAGTATGCCTACATCTATCTACACCCACAGCAGCTGCCTGTTCCCCCTCTGACTCTTCACCTGTGGTGGCTGTGGTGACCTTGCCATTGGTGGTTGTATGTGTGACCCCTTCCCCTTGTTGATCCTGCTGAAGCTGTTTTCTCAGGATGATGTTGTGTAGCATGGTACATACTGTGAATGTTTGAGTACATGTATGTGGATTGTACTGCATGGTGCCCCCAGATGTATCTAGGCTCCAGATCCATGACTTCAGCAGCCTAGACACATGCTCTATGAGATTTCTGGTTTGAGCGTGTTTCTCATTATGCTATTCTTCAGTGGGTACATGTGCATTTTTGATGGATGTCATCAGCCATGTTTTTGTTGCATAACTTTCATCCCAGTAATTGATCCTGTGTGATATCTCCCCTACTGAACATCTAATACAGTTGGGAGGTGTGCCAGATATGTGAGTCATGGTAGCTGCCTGAGTTGTCAGCACACACACATTCAAGATGATTCCCTTGGCATTACACACAACTTGGCAATTAATAGAGTGGAAGTCCTTACTGTTTATGTAGACCTTTCCCTGTTCCCCAGGTGGTGCCTTAATTTCTATATGTGTGCAATTCATGGTACCCAGTACTTCAGGGTAGTGTGGTACAGGGTAGAAATCCTGCATATTTCTAGCCCTGTCCTCAGGAGTACAGGAAAAATATATGTGGTAACTAACCTGTTGGAGCATAGCATTCAGGAATTGATGGAGGATCCTGGATGCTGATGCCTGTGACACCCTCAGCATGTCCCCTGTTTGTCTCTGAGAGGTACCTGTAGCTAAAACTCTAAGTGCTACACATACATTTGTCTCCACTGGGATGGGTTCCCCTTGGTTTGCCCTGGGTCTGAGTTGAGGATGACAGAGGATGTAGAGTTCCTGTAGTGTGTCTCTGTCCACCCTGTAGTGCTCTACAATTTCCAGTTCATGTACACTGTGATAAGTTACCTGGGGTCTGAAAACTCTTCTCCTTCTTGGCCTTGGTCTATAAGCAGCAGCAACAGCATAGACTTCTGCCTGTTGCACATACACATGAATTAAAGCAACAGCAGCCCCTTACATTGTTTCTGTGTAGACTCCTTTCCATGGCTGTATTCCAATAGGTTTTGGAATTGACAGGGAAAACCAGCACATAGTCTACACGGTTGCTTTATGGCAGCTCTTCCATCTTGGATTGGTTAATTAGCATACAGTTCAGCTGCTTATGCTGTTATTTGCATGCCATGGTGTTTACCTTGTTTGTGCATCTGTGAGTGGCTCTACATACCATGTAGAGCTGCTTATTGAGTCCAAAATAGTGCACTACCATGACACGCAAATGGTATCAACAGACCATGTAGGCTTTATTGAATCTGGCTGAATGTGTAAATCAAATTATCTGTATGCAAATTTAATTCCAAGCAGCAATTAGCTTTTATTACAGAATAATACATTAAATCTACTTTCTGCAATCATTAAATGACATTAAAATTAAATATTTGTAAATGAATGTCTTAAATTGTAGTACATATATTGCCTAATGTGTATAATAGCACTATGACTGATGTATTTTATGACATATTTATGACTTTGCATTCATATTTGGATGTGCAAAAGGTTACCATATGTATGTGTTAACTTGGTTGTATTTTGAAAAATTAAAATTACATGGAATTGATGTTATTTCATATATTTTCTCTCCCCAGTCCTTCATCTCTCTCTTTTTTTTTTTATTTTTATTTTATATATTTTTTGGAAACATTGCTGCTGCAACTCAAATGACCACCAGCCTGGAGAGATAGACCACCCACTGGGATGCAGACCACCATGCCTCCAAAGATGGCACCAACACAGGTGACAGAGACACCTAGCACATCTGGGTTCCAGCTAGTCAGCATTGCCTCCAAAACTCCTGCATAGGGTTTCACCTTTCTACCATGCCACACCCTTCCTGGTGGTATCAAACCACATCCAGAATCAACAATCTTGAATTGCACAATCCATATGCACTTTTTGTATACAGCAGCAAATGTACAATAAATCAAGAAAAGCATCTAAACAGGACAACTTATTTAGGTTGGATAGAACAGAGGCACATAGAATGGCATTGCCTGCTGGCTGTGTGGTATGTTATGTGAAATGTGTAGGTCTCCAAGTTTATACTTAGTTTTGAAAACTTTAGAAGCATAAGTTTATTTATTTATTTAACATTTGCTAACTGGGAAAGTCTGACTTGGAATGAAGCCAATTTTCAGCGGAGGCCCGGGGAGAAACTCTCCAGATGCATGTCTTTGTAACATGGGAGGAAACTGGAGCATCAGAAGTAAACCCACACGAACGCAGGGAGGACATGCAGACTCTGCACAGAAGGCATCCCAGCTGAGAATTGAACTGAAGAACCTCTTGCTGTGAGGCAACAATGCTACCGTTGTACCACTGTGCCATGTGAGTGACCATTAAAGACAGATTTAGCAATGTAATTTGCACATTTCATTAGCCAGTGGTGAAATCCATGCAAAAGGAACACTTGATGTATCATATGCTTCACAATTAAGCAATTACTACCACTCATCACTGCTGATTATTACTAGTCATCACTGCTGATTATTACCACTCATTGCTGATTATTACCACACAACACTGCTGATGATTATTACCACTCATTGCTGATTATTACCACCCAGCACTGCTGATTATTACCACTCATTGCTGATTATTACCATGCAGTACTGCTGATTATTACCACTCATTGCTGATTATTACCACCCAACACTGCTGATTATTATCACTCATTGCTGATTATTACCACTCATTGCTGATTATTACCACTCATTGCTGATTATTATCACCCAGCACTGCTGATTATTATCACTCATTGCTGATTATTACCACCCAGCACTGCTGATCATTACTACTCATTGCTGAGTATTACTACTCATCACTGCTGATCATTACCACTCATTGCTGATTATTACCATGGAGCACTGCTGATTATTATCACTCATTGCTGATTATTACCACCCAGCACTGCTGATCATTACCATTCATTGCTGAGTATTACTACTCATCACTGCTGATCATTACCACTCATTGCTGATTATTACCATGGAACACTGCTGATTATTACCACTCATTGCTGATTATTACCACACATCACTGCTGATCATTACCACTCATTGCTGATTATTACCACTCATTGCTCATTATTATCACCCAGCACTGCTGATTATTACCACTCATTGCTGATTATTACCACCCAGCACTGCTGATTATTATCACTCATTGCTGATTATTACCACCCAGCACTGTTGATTATTACCACTTATTGTTGATTATTACCACACATCACTGCTGATTATTATCACTCATTGCTAATTACAACACATCACTGCTGATCATTACAACACATCACTGCTGATCATTATCACTCATTGCTGATTATTACCACTCATTGCTGATTATTACCACTCATTGATATTATTACCAGAAATCACTGCTGATTATTACCACTCATTGCTGATTATTACCACACATCACTGCTGATCATTACCACTCATTGCTGATTATTACCACACATCACTGCTGATTATTACCACTCATTGCTGATTATTACCACACATCACTGCTGATCATTACAACACATCACTGCTAATTATTACCATACACCACTCATTTCTGATTATTACCACACAACACTGTTGATTATTACCACGCCACTGCTGATTATTACCACCCATTGCTGACTGCTGCCATAAGTTTGGTGCCACCTTAGCTAAGAAAGTAATTTATGTAACATAATGCATAAAAAGAAACTGATGTAATTATTAAGACTAAATATGCATTGCTGTCTTAATGCTGTCAGTTACCAGTAGTCAAAACATATTTAATACTGAAGAAGGACTATATGAATATTTGTGGAAATATGTACAACAAATTTCAAACCAACATGTACCAGTGGTGGTGGTTTGCTGATGGCAGGGATTCTGTCACAAAACAAACCATGGATTCAGCTTGTTAGGTCACTAGGCTAACTGTCAGATTGTCTCTTGCTGTTAATGTCTAGCAAATGAGCATATGCATAACAAGGCAAACTCACTTTGAACAGAGATAATCCACTCAGTAAGAGGTTGCATTATGCATTCTTTTTTATTAACATCAAACATTACATAGTGATATAAGTACTTCTTAAATTATAAAAATATAGAAAAAAATACAAAATTTCCTTTGCATACATTATACAAATATGCTTTTTGTCTTAACAATTATTCAGTTTAACATTGCATAGATTGCTTAAATCCTGCCTTCAATGAAATATCATACCTTACAGGCATTATTTTATATGCATAGTTCCAACATATTCAGTTTATTTCTTTGCAATTTACTCCTTTCCTTTTATAAAGATCCCACCTCCAGTTGTAACATCTCTTTTACAACATTAAAACTCAGTTACATTTGGTTTTACCTGTGATTTCCATTTTCTAGTAATTTAGTTATTTTGGCAGCCAACTGCAGTAAACTTAATAGGACTGGGTTGCATCTAAGCAATCCAGTTTCTATATAATAATATTTTCTGTGGTTATAATAATTTTCTCCCCCAACATTTCTGACAAAATCCTTTGTTGGGAATTTCAAAAATCTGTCAACTTATTACATTCCCAAAAAACATGTTCACATCACAATCAGGTACCTCCCACTTTCCCATCATGCCTCCAGCAAATGCTGTCTACTTGTGGAAGAATTTTCTGAAGACTTCAGGGGGTTGGGAGGCAGACTGAAGTTGACTACTTCAGGTACAGAATACCTATGCAGTCACATGCATGTGAAAATCCTAACTCTTCTAGATTTTGTTTTAAACTCAGGAGCTATACATTATCCATCCATTGCATCTTTGTATATTGCCTTTCAATTCTTATTTCTCAGTATTTTAACTTCTGATGATTGATCCTTGTAGTTGTTGTGAATTATTTTATGTGCCTTATGAATACTCTTGTTTTTTTCCCAGCAGCTTCTGTTCTAGATTTGACAATAAACTCAGCCAGAGCTGGTCTTTCATGTAACACTTTCTTATTCCTTTTCTCTCTGCCTATAGTCTGTTATGAATCTCTGATAAGGAAGATTGTCTTAACCCACATTCCACCATTCTGCTTGGCATCACCACACTCTATGAATTTTCCCTTCCTAGTTATGTGAACTTCCTAACCAACTTGTTCTGCAACAAATCTTAATAGCTCATAAGATTCTATATCAGCCAACCAATACACCTCCCTTCTCTAGCCTTAAACAAAAAACAAAAACCTGAAACAACTTCGGCAAGCTCCTGATTAACATTATTAAATCTCCCAAAATCATGCAGGTGACAACCTTATTTCTCCACTCAAAAATGAAAACTACCCTCCCATCTCCTCTCACCTCACTTCTTTAACCTCTTTCCAAATTAAAAACTAAAAATAAAGACTCATCTCCAACTCACATGCTTCTTGCTCCTGCACTAACTAAGACTAATGCTGCTCTCACTCTGCACTACACCAGACTCACTATATAAAAAAAAAAAAAATTAAATTCTAGTATCTTATGATGTGCTTCCAGGGGTCTACTTCAGATGATCGAAGTTTCAGAACATTGAACATCATATTGTCGAAGACCAGATTGAAGATCTGAAACATTGATTCTGAATAGTGATCACTGTACCGCATGGAATGGGAAATTTACCATTATTTTCACTATAGTGTAAACTCAGAGTTGATATATTTAAGTAGCAGGGGAAGGTGTGGGGGGTGCAGGGGGTCTTGCCCCCCTGTAAAAATATAAAAGAAGACTTTTTTTCTTTTTAGATTTTTTTTTTAATTTGATGTTCGATGTTTCAGAAGTTTGATCATCTGAATTAGACCCGCTTCCAGTACCTTGGTTCCTTTACTAATTTTTGCCAATAAATTAGAGTACCCTACTGCCTATTTTTTGTGCCCCTACTTACAGTCATCCATATTGGTGAAATCCGTTATCAACATTCTCATGTTGGCTTAATTCTCTAATTATTTTCTGAAGGCTGCATTACACTTGTCCACAGATAACTCCAGGGAAACAAATAAGATAGATAAGCTGTCATCTTACAGGTCAGCTGCCACTGAGCAAGGCATAAAAAAATATATTTTTTGTGAGGGTTGATTTCTGTTCAAATCTTAAATTATGTTGTGAATCCACTGTGATTCTTAGAATAAAAAGAAATAGCACTCATACTGTTCATAGGATCATAGGAGCTTCCTAGGCTAATGGCCCTGGGGCCCTTACAAGCCTAGCCAAGAGTTTATCCCCAAAAAGTAACCTCAGTCAGCACCTGTTGCCCCTGTTAATGGGGGACAAAGGTGGAACCCCTGGGATGAATTTGTGGTTTCACATCTATTCTTCAAGGTTACACTTGTAGAGGTTCAGTGAGGTGCTCGACATGTATGGGAAGTCTATTCCAGAGATGGGTCAACCTCTGGGAGTCAAACCTGTCTCTCCAGCAGGTTTTGTTAATGTCACATGTTAGGTTCAGGCCTTTTGAGCGGGTAGTGCATGAGGAGTTAGACTTATGGATATGGAGCATCTGTAGTAGGCAGCATCCGAGATTGCCTTGTAGGTGCGACACAGATTACCCCTGAGCAATCTGTGCGATACCAAGTAGAGTGATAGTGATTTGAGCCTGTCTGTATAGGACAGGTGTTGGAGGCCATGGATTCTCTTTGTGAGGTATTTCAGTGGACTTTCCAGTTGGTGCAGATGTTTGGAGAGGTACATACCAAACGGGGCGTTATACTCAATTATTGGTCTAATGAGGAAGGAGTATAGAGAGGTAATAACCACCATTTTTTTGGATGCAATCCCTTTACTTATGAGATGAACCAAGTAAAAGGCTTTTCTGACCACTGTGGCTACATGATGGTCAAATGTAAGGTTGTTATCAACCTGAGTGCCCAAGTCTCTCACCACAAGTTGTGTGCCTAGGGGGTTGCTATTGATGTGATAATCAGTAGGGGTCATGTTTTTGCTGAATGGTATGATGATATATTTTTTTGCATTACCTTGAGGCCATGACTTTGGCACCAGTTATTAGTTGCTGTGAGACCCTCTTGAAGTATGTTAACATCATTTGGGGAGTCAATGACAGCACCCAACTTACAGTTGTTGGCAAACTTGGGCAGCCACAGGCCTTCTATCTTTGCCTGTACCTCTGAGAAATAGATGCCAAACAGTAGGAGTCCCAGAACAGATCCCTGAAGAATTCCACTAGTGACAGGTCTGCTATCGGAGGTGGAGGTGCCTATTTGGACTTTGAGGGTCCTGTTGGTGAGCTAGTTGGCCACCCACCCAATGAGATAGGGATTTATGCCAAGTTATGTTAGCTTTTCAATGATGCCTGAGTGGGGGATTGTGTCAAAGGCCTTGGCCAAGTCAAGGTAAGCTGTATGTACTGAGTTTCCCTCGTCCAGGGCCTTGGTGACTGACTCAAATAAGTCAACCAGGTTCAGCAGGCAAGATCTGCTATCAACAAATCCAAACTGTTTGGGGTCAAGTGCTTGGAGATTGCCTATCTCCTTCTTTATGAGATCCATAATAATACGCTCCATGGCTTTACAGATCAGACTTGTCAAGCTAATGAGGTGATAGTTTCCAGGGTCAGTAGTGCAAGGGGATCACAATGGTGGTTCTCCACTCTGCTGGAATGAAGCCAGTACTGTTTGTGCATGTTAAGCAATTTTAGATGAAAGTAACCTGTTCTGTAGAAAACAACTTTTCCTAAATTATATTCTATCAGTTATATTACTACAGAATGAAGTAGCCAGTTTATCCATAAATTTCATTATAAGTTATATGTGCCATTATTCCAGCATTATGACCAATTAATCATTAAATTACCTATTAGGTAAATCTGATACATAATGAAATATTATGTCCTTTTCTAAGAATGAGAAATGCTAAGGGTGCATGTACTCAAGTCCTCACTTATGCAGTAACACAGATGAACTGGCACAACTTAGTCCAAGGTTTACAACTTTTCTCCTTGTTCAGATCCCAAATTTCAGGCACCTTATCTGGTTCCTCTTGGAGACCCTACTTTACAACATCACATTCAGACTGTAGCACTTCCACAATGGAAGTGGCATTTAAGAAGCAATCATGGGATGAAGTTTGGTTGACACCTATGCAAAGCTGAGGGAATACAGAGATCTGTTTAGCTAGCTGCAAAGTATTTTGCATCCACATAATCTCTCCTACATAGAGCACCTTAGGTAGGAATGAGCAGATAATGACTTTCCAACTGTGAAATGAAGAAAGTCATATCGATCATCTGAAGGAAACCCATGTGCATCATATCAGTGGAATGGTGGCCTGTATTTTTATGGATCAGTGTTGTTTACACTTCCATTGAAACCCGATTGCTCTAGACCTCCTCTTTCTTTACAACTCCAATATGTACATGAATACTAGAACCAAGGACTTAAATCTTCACCATCAGATGAATAGAACATGGAAATGGTCAGGTCTGCAACCCAGTGCTTTCCAAATGTCTTGAGTATAATCTTCCCCTGTATGTTAAGCAGTGCAACTCACCACCTTCCTTTAAACATAAATTATATTACTGAATGGATAGCCATAAATTTACTCCAGTATAAACCAGTTTGGCCTCCCTGGAAAAAGGAGGTATTGCCTAAGTGAAGGTACTGGCAAGGAGAAAATGGTCATTTCACTAAGTGGCCTTGGAATATCTATGCACTTATGAATCTATGAGTTAAATGAGTTAAAGAAGCATTTTAATATCAAAGTCGAATGTGATGTTACTAATTTTATATTATACTGAAAATAACAATGAAATTCCTATGATACAACTTTGTATACATCACTGATATTTTCAGAGACACTTAGGATGATAACTGCTTATGTTTGAAGTTATATTTTACATTTGATCTGTCAGCCTCTAGTAATTGCTGGTTACCTTTTACAAATCCAAAAAATTATGGACAACCCATATTAAAATTTACTTTGACCTGCTGGTCAGCCACAAATATTTTGTTTTTGCTATCAGTCCATGCAGTTCCCATAAGTGAGTAAACTCTTTCCACAAAGCTGCTGGTGGAGGGAACTGAAAGGGCAAACTGTACCAGTCTGTAAAGCATTTTGCAGTCTAGAGATTTACGAAAAATGGATATCCATTGATCACTTACAGATGCCCCTGTCATCTGTCACAGGGCTGGCAATGCATCACATAAACTGCAGCAGTCTGAGTAAAGTTCGTCAATGTCCAGATCTAATTTGAAAACATTGACAACTGTGCAACTGTTGAAGGCTAAAGACGTGCATAGCTTTAAAGGGACTATTATCAAAATCGAACCACTTCAGCAGGTAGGAAAGTGCTTTTGTATAAAAGGTATTGATGTCCCTGCAGACCTGCTGTCCCATGGCTGGAGGCAAATGCTTAATGGCAGATGAAGCTTTAGAGACAAAGAACAAGGCATTCAACCCTCACTGTACCTCATCTCTATGACTCACCATCACTGCATACAGCTCTGGGGCAGAGAGCAGATGACTTTCAAGCTTTGCAAATGACTTGTGAAAATTCTGCAAGATGTAGTGCATGAAGTGTAAGTAGAACTCAGCCTTTGAGATATCTGCATTGCCATCCTCATTGGCCTCACCAAACCTCCAGATGCGAAGGTGATACTCACCAGGCCCTTGTCTAATGAAGTAATTTTTAATAGTAGGCCACCATTCTACCAGTGTTGCTACAGCAGGAAACAAAGACAGGCACCTTGTGACAACATGCTGCATAATCTCCTTGAAGTCCTGGTCTATGAAAGCATAGAAGTCCTTTAACTGTACAAGTTTTTTGGCAGACATTGAAAACTCACTGTGGACTTTCAAAACTAGCATCTCAAAATCAAATCTTGCAAGATCCTTGCTAGCATGCTTTGCACAGTTATGCAGTACATGGCACAAACAGTTTTCTGGAATGATATGAGGTACATCAGATTTCAGATATTGAAAAATAGACCAATACTTCCAATAATTAACTGAAGTATTGTCTGTGCCTAGTTGGACACATTTTGCAGTAGCAGCCCTTCCTGGATGAGGACATCCTTTATCTTTGTAAAGATGACTTCAGCAGTTTCATTATGATAGTCGTAGAAATGAAGAAGCTTCTTTTGTATACCACAGGTTTGACTGAAGTACTGTATAGCCAAGGCAAATATTTTTATGTTTCCTTTATTGAATGTATCTCTTACCAGAGAAAAATAGGAAGTACCAAGTTCCTGTAGAAGGAGCGCCTATGAATGAGGTGCAAGTCCATTCATTACTGTACACTCTGCTTTGGTCTTCCCACAGCTAAATTTTGCAGCCACTGTAGAATCAGGATAAAATGCCTGTGCCAGCTTCCCTCCACAGTCCATGGATACATATAAGTGATTGTGTATTACACCTTGATAATCTTTCATCACCTCAGCTGTGGTCACTCTGAAGGCTTCACTAGTTGCATGCCTGGTTCCATGAACCTCTAATCAGTAAGTTCTGCTTCTGGAGTTGAAGACTTTGCTGATGTATGTCTGACTTCTGGTGGCTTTTCAGTGCCTTTTTTCCATCACATTTAATAGTGAATGTTGTTCCACAGGACATGCATTTGGCCATGGAATCCACATCTGGTACAGAACACACCAATGGGTAACTTTGCTCCCATGACTTATTATACTTACAGAATGTTTTGGACTTCTTAGCAGATATCATGGTGCTGCTTCCAGTCTCCTGTTGTGGTCTTTTCTCAAGCATGCTTCTTGCTCTTACAGAATCCTTCTCACTCATTGAGCAACTGCAATAAAACCAAAGGAGGTATTAGCATCATCCAGTGAAACCAGCTACAGCAGTGAATGGGGTGTATTGTTTGTGCTATATAACTTCTGAACAAAGATATTTATTCATGAAGAGTTGCTTTTCTGTCTGTCTCTGCTGTATAACACCAAGAGAAAATCTGTATCCATCTGTTGCACAATTTTACTGATAACCATTAAACTCCTGTCTTTGAGTTTATGAGGTGGGTAGGAAGCAGCCCTTCCCTCCTGCATAATGACTACACTCTTCAAATAAGCTTCTGCCACTAGGCACATGATTTAAGTCACAGATTCTTCTGATTTACACAAGGATAGTAGGAACATACAATTTACATTTATTAGTGATAGATCATCACACGGCAGCTGTGTTGTAAAACTGCACTAATAAAATATCATACTTTTAAATTCACATTAGGAGTGATGGCTAAAATTTGTATGCACAAGTGGTGCAGAAGTAAATGCACTGCTATTTGACATACACATTCAGCATGTGGCAATAATGTGTTGTCATCTATAGAGACAAAAGTGTCCTTCATCAAAACCTAATAATGCACATTTCTGCACTTGACGGGCTCAAACTGCTCTAATGGAGCAATTGAGGGAAGCAAGTGGTATGTATGCACCACAAGAGAAGTATTATTGTAGCTTTAAATGTTAAATTTATTTATTTAACATGTTTTACCAGGAAAGTCTGACTGGGACAGAACTCATATTCAGTGGAGGCCTGAGGAGAAATGCTCCAAACATGTCTTTGGAATGTAGGAGGAAACTGGAGCACCCAGAAGAAACACACGTGAATGCATGGAGGATATGCAAACTCTGCACAGAAGGCACCCTAGTAGAGAATCAAACCAGCAAACCTCTTGATGTGAAGTGACAATGCTAATAGCCACACCACTGCACCGCTTAAAGATAGATTTTTTTTTTTGCAGTTATAGCAAATTGAGCATGCATATCCTAACTGTAATAGCAAGTATGCATGCATTAGTCTGGAGCACAAACCAACTTTAGGAGTCAAATATAAGACTGTAGTCAGAGGCTGTGGGTTCAGATACCATGAGTCACAACTATATAATACTGCATTTCTGTAATAATATTTACATTAAATTAAACTCAATGCAAATGCTGTGTTGTTAACTGTAATCTGTATAATTGGGACACATATATGTGTAATATATGCACACCTTCAGGATTAATTTCAGCAATCTGTAGTTATAGTGTGTATTTGTTAGGACATATACTTAAATGTAATACTTCATATAAAACAGTTGTATAATTGTGTTAATGCATTGTATGTAACATATGATGGTACTAATTGTATCTCTTTTTTTCTCTCACCCCAACCCTTATCTGTCTTTTTTATTTTATATTATGTATTGTCAAAATGCCTCCATGTCCTCCATGTGTATCAGATCACTAAATGCTATACAGCACAGCAAGGTAGGCTAGCCCCAGTGGATCAGCCTGACCCCGCTCCTCCAGCTTGAGCACCGATGTCTAGCACATCTGGGACCCAACCTGGCAGCACTGCCTCTGCTTCCCCTGCACTACCTGTGTCTTCAGGGAGTACTGCCATGGCAACTGGTGCTGTTGTATTCTCCAGGAGCATTGGTGAAGGTGGGGATTTCATCACCCGCCAGGAGATGCCAGGGTTTGTGTGTAGGGTTGTGCACTGCACCATTGGTGTATGCCTACACTGGATGAAGAGGTTGCTCTCCCTCATGGTACATAGGAGAAGAAAATATGCCAAGCACTCCAGCCACTGGTGGAGTAAGGGGACAGTGATGACAGTCCAGTGGGTAAGAACTCAATTCTCACTGTCTCCATGTTTGATGGTCATGAGCCTGTGTTGTCCCCTCCCTCACCCCAATCATTGTGTCCCCCAAACTTTTGTGTCCCTCACCATCCCTGTGTCGTGTCTTATTTGTCTTGTTTGCATTTGCTTCCTCACCTACCCACTTACCTGACCCAGAAATACCGATGTCCCTTATGCAATATTCCTCTCCTACTGAATTAAAAAAGAGCGCCTTTCTCACAAAAATATCATTCCATACATAGCTCTGCATTTTGCACACATCTTCTTGACACACTTGATTCAGTCCATTTGGCTATATAACATGATTACATTGTTGTCACCCCTTTCTCTCTGGAGGTGACAGTCCAAATTCAGCTAATATTCTGCACATATTATTAGTTTTCACTGTTGAAGAAATGGATAGCTAAAATTCTTAGCTACCTCCCTCCTGCACATTCCTGTATTGCTTTCCCTTTATTCTTTCTCTTGCTTGCTCCTCATCTCACCACTTTTCTGTCTACCCATTTTAAAACCTATAATCTGGTCAAAAAATAGAATCACACACAAGTAACATATGTACCAGTAAAAGCAATGGATCCCTTCACTTTTTGGCCTCCATGTTTGAGCAGAGTTTGACATTGCACATCAATGTCAAGTGACAGTGAGCGGCCCTACAATGCTGCAGCTACCTCTGTGCAATGCTTCTTAAACCTGTAGTTGTATGAAAATACACAGCAACATGTACTATAAAGAATTAATGTCATTGGATTATCACTGTTTATTTGAAAGTATTAGATACACCTGGATTCAAACCCAGTATCATCTGTGCTCAAAAATAAACGTGTTAATGCATTTACACCTGCTGCCACAGATTCAGCTAAGCAGCTATGTTTCATAGACTCAAAATTAACTCTCAGATGTTTAGCAATGCTGCTCGTATTTGCATACTGCTTAACTATGTGCAAACAGGAAAGTAATGGAAATATGTACATCGCATATGCAGGTACTTTGCCAACCATTGTGCAAACCTGCTGCTCGTTGTTGTACTATGCAAAGTAAATATTAGCATGTATTAGTGATGTTTACTGTCCATTTACTCTTTATGCTATGAAACTACATGTGGAAACATAATAAATTAAGGCCCTACCTAACAGTATATCACATATTTACAATGTAGCCATGTGTTGCCTCCCCAATATACTGCAACCTTGGTGTCTCACTATTTGTTCACAAATATATCAACTACACTACACAAATTAATGTCAGATGTTGTATGATATGCAATGCACATCAATCTGATAACATGCAGAACTACAACTGTCTTCACAAGTGAACATGCCTTCACATCTATCAACTGACCCTTGGAACTATTGACTCATAAGCCTAACCAGCTTTATCTACAAGACTAGGGAAAGAATTATCATGGACCTTATCCACAGGGACATAGGTGACCTTCATATCTCCTGACCTGGTTGGGTTTGGTTTTGTAAAGGGTAGATCTTGCTTACTAAACCTAGTGGACTTTGATAATGTCTCCAAAGCACTGGATGAAGGAAAACAAAACATACATTGAAAAACAGAAAACCAAACAAAATGAAGATAAAACAAACACATGGAGCCAAAGCACAGCATACAGCCTATGTTCCTTTGACACAATCCCCAATGTAGTTATCATACAGAAAATCACCCATCTGGGGATTAACCCATACATTACTAGATGGTTAGCCAACTGGCTCACTGACAGAATGCACACTGTCAAATCCTCCACCAGTAGACCAGTTACTAGTGGAGTAGCACAAGGATCTGTGTTGGCCCACTACTGTTTGGAAATTATTTCTCTGAAGTCCAGGCCAAGGTAGATGGCCTGTGGCTTACCAGGTCTGGAGATGACTGCCAACTGGTTGCAAGCATATAGAGTCCCCAATGATGTTAACATACTACACAAAGGGATGACTCAAATAAATGATTGGGGCCAAACTCACAGACTCAAACTTAATGCAAAAAATGCCTCATTGTCCCCTTTGGCAATGAAGTACCCCTGATGATTCTGATGAACATAGCACCCCTCTAATCTCAAACTCAGTGGTATGAGACTTGGGAACACAGGTTGATAGCAACCTAAACTTCAATCACTATGTGCCCATAGTGGAAGACACACATTTGCATTATGTACATCATAAATAAGGGCATCACCAGGAAAGTCATACCTCAGCTGTACTCGACCCTTATCAGGCCACTAATTAAGTACAATGCTTCCTTCTGTATGTACCTCACCAGATACCTGCAGCAACTTGAGAAACCACTTTGGTTTCTAACCAGGAGAATCCAGGGCCTCCAAAACATAACATACATGGAAAGTTTTCTGTCACTGTACTCAGTATCATATAGGCTGCTGAGAGGCGACCTGTGCCTGGCCTACAGAGCATTCTCAGACCCTGCCATACTGAAAATGCTGGACATTTGCAAATCAAATCGGACAGGAATAACATGCTCAAGGGATCTCATGTAGCCTGTGACATAAACAGAACATGCTGAAGAGACAGATATATCTCCCAACAATTGCCGCTCCTCTGGAATAGGCTCCCACTGCATGTGAAGCAATGACCCTATTCAAGCAGAACCTTGACAACTGGATGGATGATCATAAAATCACCCCAGGGGTGGCATCTACTGTATGTCCCTCATGGACAGAGGCAGTCTGTGATGATCAAAAAAAATCACTTTGCCTACAATGACCATCTAACTATGCTCAATAAGGGTACTTATTCTTTTACACAGCTAGGTTTGCAAAGGCCCTAGGGCCATTAGCCTAGTAATGTCCTATGAACATATAAAGCTATGAACCTATGCAGGCCTCACAATATCTTCTCTCCTAAATTCACTGCTGATGTCATCCATTGTAAGCTGTCCTGCTGTCTTCCACGATAAGTTGTCCTGTAGCCTTGTAAAATCAGACTTGCATCGTGGTGCTTGCATAAAGCACTGAATTCTGTAGTCAGTGTACTTAGATATATAGGGGAATTTTCTTCTCACTGCAGTCAACTGTGTGTGTGAGTGTGTGTCTAGCCAGATGAACATAAGTGTGTATCCTACAGTTACCACTCCAATCCCATGAACTGACAGAATTTTGACACTTGCACATGCCTACAAATCCATTATCATGCAGGCCTCCCAGCATCTTCTCTCCAATATCGACTGCTGATGTCATCCACTATAAGTTGTCCTACAGCCCTGTAAAAACTTGTGCTATAGCACTTGAATAAAGCACTGAGCTCTGTAGTCAGTGTACTTACATAAATAGGGGGTACTGTACTCAATGCAGTCAACTTTATGTGTTTGTGTCTGTGTATGTGTCTGTGTGTATTGAGCCAGAAGAACATAAGTTTGCATCCTACATTTACCACTCCAATCTCAGGAATTGACAGTATTTTGACACTTGCACATACTGCACATCTATTTCATGCAGGCCTCCCAACATTTTCTCTCCAACATACACTGCAGATGTCATCCACTATAAGCTGTCCTGCAGCCTTGCAAAAGATAGACTTATGCTGTGGTGCTTGCATAAAGTACTGAGCCCAGTAGTTTGTGTACTTACACAGGTAGTAGGTTCTGTTCTCACTGCAGTCAACTGTGTGCATGCATGTGTGTATGTGTGTGTGTGTGTGTGTGTGTGTGTGTGTGTGTGTGTGTGTGTGTCTAGCCAGAACAGCATAAATGTATATCCTACAGTTACCACTCCAATCCCATGAACTGACAGCAGTTTGAGACTTGGACATGCCTACACATCCATTTCATGCAGGCTTCCCAACATCTTCTCTCCAACATGCAATGCTGATGTCATCCACTATAAGTTGTCCTGCAGCCTTGCAAAAGTCAACTTTTAGCTGTGGCTCTTGCCTTAAATACAAAGTTCTGTAGACTGTGTACTTCAATAATAGGGATTTTGTTCTCACTGCAGTCAACTGGGGTGTCTGTGTTTGTACGCTTGGTTGATATTACAGAGAGCCTTTTACACCAGCATGTGGGACACTGTTATTACCATATTCTCCTCAGCAGACACTACTGATGTAATCAGCTGTAAAATGTTGTCTGAGACAGTCCAAGTCAAACTTGAACTGTGGTGTTTGCCTTAAATACAGAATTCCGTAGTCTGTGTACTTAGATAGGGAGGGGTTCTGTTCTCACCCCAGTTAACTGGCCATGTGTGTGTGTGTGTGTGTGTGTGTGTGTGTGTGTGTGTGTGTGTGTGTGTGTTTGTGCTCTCATTTGACATTATAGAGAGCCTCTTACACCAGCCTGTGGAACACTATTATTACCATATACTCCTCAACAGACACTGCAGATGTCATTGGCTATGGTTCTGTTTTCACACCGTAGTCAGCTGGGGTATGAGTTTATGTACTTGCTTAAAATTACAGCAAGCCTTTTACACAAGTATGTGGGGCACTGTTATTACCATGTTCTCCTCACTAGGCACTGCTGATGTCATCAGCTATATCAGAATTGTGGAAGTGCACTATTCCTTCCAGGGCAGGGTCAGAGACTGTCCTGGAGGCCAGGTAGAAGTCACCTCATCCTAAACAATGCAGATTACAGTGACATGCTTTTCAGTCTATCCACATACATCATGGCATGGTTTTTAGGCCCTGTGTTTTCCTGATGAGAAACCCCTGTAGTCTCTCCAGCTGTTGCATGTGTCTGATAAGGTACATGTAAAAGACAGCATTATAATCTATTAGAGCTCTAACATGGTTCAAGTACAGTGCTTTAATATAATTCTCATACCTGAGTACAATGGCATGACTTACAATGTGCACAAGATACGCTTTCAATGCCAATGTGGATGCTTTGTGGTCAAAGTTCAGATTGCTATCTAAGTGTGTTCCCAGTATGTGCATCACTAGGTTTTAGCATAGTGGGGCTGTTGTCAATGCTGTCATTATCAAGGAATTCCAATTTTCAGAAGGACAAAATAAGGACACATTTTTGCATTTATTTGCAGACCATGTGGGTTTTTTACCACTCATTTCTCTGTGTTAGCTCCTCCTGTGTTATGTTATCATCATATGTGGACTCAGTGATTGCACCCAGTGTGCAGGAATCACCAAATGTAGTAAGCCAAAGGCCATATACTTTAGCCTGAGCTGTCAAGAAATAGATTCCAAACAGTAAAGGGTGAAGCACAGATCCCTGTGGTATCCCAGTGGTGACAGCTCTACTGGTACAGGTTGATTCACTAACTTTCACAGTATGTGTTCTGCCTGTGAGCCATTTGGTTACCCATCTAGTGATGTGAGTGTTAATCCCCAGCTGGGAGAGTTTCTGAATGATATCTGCATGGGGGATTGTGTCCAAACCCTAGGCCAGATCAGAATATGCAGTATGCACTGTGTTACCTTCATCCAGGCCTATCACACAGAATCAATAGTCTGTGACAACATCACAGCTTGCCTTTTGCATGACTCGGCACATACACATTCCTGACACAGTTGAATACACACTTCAACACACCCTCCACACACACTACATTCCTATAGAAGGGACACATACAGCCAGTTGACTGGGGTGAGAACAGAACCCCTCCCTATCTAAGTACACAGACTACGGAATTCTGTATTTAAGGCAAACACCGCAGTTCAAGTCTGACTTGCATCCATGTGAGTTGGGGGAGAGAGACCACCTGACGCATGCATGTATAGACACATCCTGACTCTCGTCATCAGTGAGGTAAACCAATATGTCATCATGAACCTTTTCTAAGTGGACACTAGTAATATCCTAGCTGTGTGCAACAGACCTGCATGACTTGTTAATGCTACATAATGTCTGTTACATCTAGTTGATGTCCTCAAAAAGGTCAAGGGCATGCTTAATGACAACACTGTCATCCTTTTAAACTTGACAAGCCTAAGGCATGCACTGAGGTATTCACTCAGCACTGTCAGATGTAGCCATAAACACCTATATCACCAAGTTGGGAGACCACTGTATCACATACGTGGCATCTAAATATGTTGAAATGTGTGAAGTGACCTATATCTCAGGTCAAGTGATCAGGTCTGTACATCAGGGCTGTTGGCTAGGCCCTTTTCTGTCCATTACTTAAGTCACAGACATCACAAATGACATACATATCCTGTGTCCAAACAGCTGTCTGAAGGACTAGATTGTGGGTAATCATTGATTCCAACTGTGATATAAGTATAATACAGACAGCATCAACACACACCAAAGATTGCTGCCACAGCCATGACAACACCTGCAATGACACAAAACATGGGGGGATTTGTTATATCATGAAAAGAAACAGACAACTCAATTATAATGTAGGTGTATAATCAGACCAGTAGGTATGTGACCAGTGTGCTGGGATAGATGGTATGTGGAACATCCACCAGCATGTGTCCACAGTGCTGACTACTCCCTTGTATGTAACACAACTACTGAGTATGTGAAGGAAATCCACATCACAGGCCATAATACCTCCATAGTTCACAGGCTTCACCATACCAGTAACTGAGTACAATGCACCCTTCTTCATATACTTCATTACACATCTTTCAGTGATGTGTAATTGAAGTGTACCAACTTTGCCATAGTGAGTTGTCACACATGTTTTTGGCCATACTTAGGTATTCTTTTTGAAGCATAAACATTACTATCTGATGGTGCAGAACCCCCATCAAGTTGCTACACCAGATGCATGTGTGATACCTGTTCCAGTGATGCACACAGTACATACATAGCTGTTTGGCAACATGAATGGCATGGGTAACATTCATGACAGTGTGGATTGTGTCATGTATATATGCCATGCACACCAGTCAACTAGCCTGTATTGATCATAATGTCACATACAGGTATAGCAGTGTCCCTCCTAACCCCTACAGCAGATGTTACAGTGTCAGGACAGCATGCATGATTACCCTCATAGATTGCTGACATGTCATAATATTGTACAAGTGTGTTTGTGTAGAACCATCTCTGATCACTCTAAATCAAAAATGTTATGTCAGAGACATGGGATTACAGGTGGTATTATTATGATATTGTCCATGATTGTATGTGCTACTTTTAATGTTGTCCATGAGACTTTACCTGTGTCACACTTGCTGGAGACCTCTGCTGAGATTACACTCATATTCAGGCAAATCAGTTTGCACAGCTTCACAAACCTACCTCAGTTGTATATAACATTCCTGATAGATGTCCTCTGAATTGTTCATGTAAGGATGCTTATCCCATGCGTTTATCTTCTCCATTGTTATGTCACCTTGTGTGACAATTACATAATACACATTTTCACTCTGCACTCCATACTGTACCATATCGATATGTGATTGGTTTTGCTGCTACAAGTGTCTTCTATTGACATGCCCTCATCCGCTGTACATTAACTTGTTTCACCTGTCCTCTTTCCCTGTGGTCATTCCTACAATTCTTCTGTTTGTCCCTATTCAGTACACACACTTCTCCTGCGTCTTTATTTTACATGGCAGACCATGTACCCTTACAGATTATTTCCACTGCTTTGGTACAGAATACCAGGAATGGGATTTTACAATACTCTGCACTGTATACACTGTCATGTACTGTGTTTGGACCATATACATAATCATACCTCTCAACTGTCCAGATTTTCACAGAATGTCCAGATTTTTTTACTTATATCTTTTGGCCTGTTCCATATAAAATTTGTGGTTTTCTACTATATCACTGGGATGATCTCAGGACTGATGTCACTAAATAATTACATACATTTGAGTTTCAGACCTCAAATCCTTCAGAACATGTATCTTAACACAAATCTTGTTATTCTAGCACACTTCTAAGTTTAACAGAGCAAGTATGTAAAATCTGTCCCTATTTCTGAGCCATTGTCCCTGCATTATGTTGGGCTTTGCCCAGATTTCTTGCACTAAGAGGTTGAGAGGTATGAGAAGTATATGCTAAGCCCTGGTGATTCTTGTGGTATTCTGTGCTCTGATATAAACAGGTTTGCTATCCATGTTGCTTTACACAGTTTCCTGGCTAGACATGAAAATGCACTTATTTCCATTTAAATGCAGTGGGTGGCATTAATATGTAATTAGCACTGCTACTCACTGCTTATCACCAAATGAACATGTAAACTACATGTATGCTTCATGAAAAGCCAACGTGGAGTTCACCGAATCCCTGGGCATATTTTGTTATGTATGATAATGTGGCAAGTTAATTACAGAAATATGAATCAAGCAGACTTACTATGATATTCTTAATGTTCACTGATAAACATAACAGTTTAGAAAAAAATCAGTAATATCTGGATATTGTCTGATTTCCCTTATAATATGTGGTCATAGGTTCATAGGTTCATAGGTGTGCACTAAGCTAATGGCCCTGGAGCCAGTCCATAGGATTACCCTGGCATTGTGCCACCCAACCTTAGTTCTTAGTGCCTCTGTCGAGTTGAGCCACTGGAGTGATCCCCAGGGTGAATTTTCTATTTCCCATCCACTCATCAAGATTTCTCTTGAAGATGACCAGTGAGGTTCTCTGCTTGACATGTATGGGAAGTCTATTCCATAGCAATGGCAGTCTCTGGGTTATGAACCTGTCCCCCCAGCATGTTCTGTTGATTGTGGTAGTGAGGTTGAGGTCTCTGGAGTATGTGGTGCGGAGGGATTGGGAATTCTTTAGATGTAGCATTTCTAACAGAGCTGGGTCAGACATGACTTTGTAAGTCAAGCAGAGATTGCCTCTAAGCAGGCGATATGAGACAGAGAATAGTTGAAGTTTTTTGAGTCTGTACATATAGGAAAAGTGTTTAAGGCCTAGGATCATCTTTGTAAGGTACTTTTGAGGCCTCGCCAGTTGTTGCAGGTGTCTAGTAAGCTACATGCCAAATGGGGCATTGTACTCGATGATTGGCCTAATGTGGGAAGAGTAGAGAGAGACAATGACCTCTTTCTTCCTGGATGCAAAACCCTTAGTAATGAGATCTGCCACATAGAAGGACTTTCTGACCAGATTGGCAATGTGGTGGTCAAAAGAGAGGTTGCTCTCAACCTGTGTTCCTAGATCTCTTATAACGCCTTCTGTGTTCAGTGGACTACCATCGATGTGGTGATTCAAGGGAACTGGATTTTTCCCAAGGGGATAATGACACATTTTTTGGCATTGAGCTTAAGGCCATGGTTCTGACACTAGCCATTGGTCTCATTGAGGCATTTCTGTAGGCTGTCAACATCACTTGGGGAGTTAATAATAGCTCCCAACTTGCAACTGTCAGTGAACTTTGTCCACCAAAGTCCCTTTGTGTTGGCCTGGACTTCAGAGAAGTAGATACCAAATAGGAGAGTACCCAGGACCGAACCCTGTGGGACTCCACTCGTGACTGGTCAACAGTGAGTACTATTTGTGAGCCAGTTTGCAACCCACCTAGTGATATAGGGGTTGATGCCTAGCTTAGTGAGTTTTTCTATGATTCCTGAGTGGAGAATGGTATCATAGGCTTTGGCCAGATCAAGGTAGGCTGTATGAACCAGCTTGACTTCATCCACAGCTCTGCTGACTGACTCAAAGAAGTCGACCAAGTTTAGCAGGCATGATCTACCCTTCACAAAACCAAACCATGTAGGATCCAGATTTTGGGAAATTCCCTATATCCTTGTTTATTAGGTCCATGAGGATGCATTCCATAACTTTGCATATCAGACTCGTCAGGTTAATGGGGCGATAGTTCCCAGGGTCTGTGGTTGCTCCTCCCTTGTGGAGAGGGATGACTGTAGCAGTGCACCATTTGGTATGGGCGAAGCCTGAGGTGAGGCTGCAATTGAACAGGGCACACAGGTGAGGTGCCAGTTCACTCTGTAGTTCATGTAGAACACAGCCAGGGATATTGTCAGGTCCCACAGAAGCTGTATTCTTGGGCTTGGACAGTGCTGTTTTAACCTGTGCAGCAGTAATACTGGATGTCTGGCAATCCACTGGTATTGTGATTGGTCCTTTGTGGAGGAGGGTAAAGTTGGCACTGAATCTGTCAGCCAGTATATTGGCAATATCTGTTGGCTTGGTATAGGAGGTACCATTGTGCAGTAGCTCAGAGCAAATCTGGGTATTGTCGTGGAGATTCTTAACATAACTATAGAAGGCCTTGTGATTGTCTTTACTATCTGCTGCAATTCTGTTTTCATAGCAAGTTTTAGAAGATTTGATGAGGGATCTCAACCTTTTGTTGAGGCTGACAAGGGAGTTTTTCCAGTCTTGGGACTTCACCTTATTCCGCATCAGTTTCCTCCTGCTGTTGTACAGTTTGTTTATGGCAGGGAACCACCAGATTG
This sequence comes from Protopterus annectens, assembly GCF_019279795.1. Taxonomy (NCBI): domain Eukaryota; kingdom Metazoa; phylum Chordata; order Ceratodontiformes; family Protopteridae; genus Protopterus; species Protopterus annectens. Next base: position 1,343,417,184 of record NC_056732.1, read on the forward strand.
GCTTCCTTTTTTTTTTTGAGGAGAGCATCTTGGTTCTATTGGGTATGGCGAGATCCATGCATTTGTGTACGTGTTCGTACAGTGCATTGGTGTATGATTCGGCAGTCATGCAACTATTCCACATTTGCATGGGTGCCATGAAGTTAGCCACCCTCTGTTTTTAGGAGCCTAAAGTTAGCTTTGGAGAAGTTGTTCATGGTGGTTACCTTTGTCGGGGGGGGGGGGGATTTCCAAGGTGATTAGTTTGTGGTCAGATCAAACCAGGGAGGAGTTGACTATTGGCGTAGAGCAATGGTTGCCCATGTTAGTAATGACCAGGTCAAGGATGCTGCTACCTCTAGTGGGGGTAAGAACGAGCTGGTCCAGGCCATTGGAATTAATGAATTCCAGAAAACGTTGGGCAAATGTATTGGCACATGAGTAGTTTTCCTAGTTAATGGGGGGTAGTTGAAGTCACCCAGTATGAGAGTTTTAGGTTGGACCTTAATATTCTCCAGGGTGCTTAGGAATATGGAGTGTGAGTCTTGGGACATGGTTGGGGACCTATAGCAGGCTATGACTAGAATTGCTGTCTTACCCAGTGTTAGCTGCATCTAAAGTATCTCAGATGGGTTATGTTGGGCTACCACTCTGGAGGTGTGTGCATACTTTATGAATATGGAAACACCACTGCCTTTGGAGCTTCGATCCAAGTTCTGGGGCCAGAAGGTGTGGAATGAGTTATAGCCTGGTAGTGCACGGGTGCTTTCTGCTGCCTTGAACCAGGTCTCTATTACAGGACAAATGTCAATGTTCTCCATTTTAAGGAGTGTTTCAAGTGAGCGCATTTTGAGATTTAGACTTCTAGCATTGAGCAGCATGACCCTCAGATTGCATTTGTTTGTAGCTGTTACAGTGGTAATTTGGTCTTTAGAACACTGCCTAATAAAAGGCACTACAGAGGTGGCAAGAGCCTTGGCCAGTATCCGGAAGCCCAGGGGTGACAGATGCAGGCCATCTCTGGCAAAGCATCGAGGTCTGTCAATCATGTCATACCAGGCAGATAGCTACTGGTTCCCCTTAGAATGGCACCAAAAACTAACCAATTGTTGAAATCAATCATTTTCTGCTTGCACTGTGGTATTATTCTGGGTGATGGTAGGATGCTGCTCAGGGCTAGGGTCACACCTGCCTGAGCTCCTCCATGTCTCTTTTCATGTTTTCCAGGGAGGTACATCTAAGGTCATTCACACCCACATGTATTATGACAGAGTCATATTTGTGCCTGTTGTTGAAGGACCTTAAGGGAGTGTGTTATGTGGTGGACCCTGGTGCCTGACAGGCAGCTGACTGTTACTTTCTCCTTATTCAGCCTAGTGAGTGGGACATCAGTGTGCCTCACTATCGAGTCACCTATGACTAGTGTGTTGGGCATGCTGTTTTGCCTCAGGGGCTTTGGTCGAGTGGCACACTGTTTAGGAGAGTTATATGTCTTGTGATTAGTGTTGTGTTGTGGTGGTCGAGTGCATTTCTGACTTGGGGGTCTCTGCTGTTTGGGTAGATTTTTATTGAGAGCCTCAGTAAAGGTGGGTGTGTGGTTTGTGTTTTCATGTGAAAACAGTGCTGGTGTGTGTTCTGGAGGGCTATGTGTTCCATGTGGTGTGGTGCAAGTGTTGACCTTCTCCTCTTGACCAGCTATTCTGGTCTTGGCTGGAGAGTGTGTGGCTTCCAATTTGGATATGTAAGTGCATCTCTCACAAATCTGAGTGTTGAGAGGTAAGAGGAGATGGTTGTCTGTGAACATGAAGCAGTTGCTTCATTGCCTCAGGATGCCCAAGTTCACTAGGTTAATAGGAAAAAAACACAGGGAACTGACCTTTACACATGCCTGGAGGGGTGGGCTATTTCCTTGTAGAATGTTTAGTGCTGGTAGCACTTTTGTGTGCTACAATAATTGCTACAAGAAGTCTGGTAGAGTGCTAAACTAATAAGCTAGTAAAAGTGCAAGAGAGGAGAGAACTAACAGGTCTAAGGGAAAAATTGAAGAGCAGACTTTGGCACTACTCAGATGCTTACAAACAGTCCTGGATACAGCAAATCTGTATATGGACTAGACTAGTTACAGGAAAGGCAGGAAACAAGCACAAACACAGGCTTTTAAAATAGAAAATTGAAAGAGATGGAAAAACTGCCCAAACAGCCAATAAATTACAATTTCTGGACCAGAAACCACTCCTGTTGTGGTAGATAGGCTACCTAGTACTTACTACTCCCACTGATAAACTAGAAGGCTTCCCTCCAACACAGAAAAGTTTGGGGGGCTCAGAAGCTTACAAACAGTCCTGGATACAGCAAATCTGTATCTCGGCTAGACTATTTGCAGGAAAGGTGGGAAACAAGCACAAACATGGGCTTTTAAACCAGAAATTTGAAAAAGATGGAAAAACTGCCCAAACGGCCAATAAACTACAATTTATTGGCCAGAAACCACTCCTTTTGTGGTAGATAGGCTACCTAGTGCTTACCACTCCCACTGATAAGCTAGAAGCCTTCCATCCAACATAGAAAGGCTTGGGTGGCTGAGAAGCTTACCAACAGTCCTGGATACAGCAAATCTGTATATGGACTAGACTAGTTACAGGAAAAGCAGGAAACAAGTTTAGAATTTTTTTCCAGAAAGCAGCTGTTGTTTTTACCTATAAGTGATGAATCTCAGACAAATCTGATACAGATGTTTAGCATCTGAGCATTTGAGGTTTTTTACCGGTTAATTGGGTAATTTGTTCGAATCAGTTTGCTTGTTTTCTATTGTTATGTAAAAAAAATAAAAACAATTTGCACTTTATCTGCTTTTACTGTATTTGTGTTTCTTCCTACTTTATTACCATATTTTGCTTTTGCCTCTTCTTAAAAGTACTCATTTGTGTTTATTCTGCTGCATTTATTAAGCTTTGTAGTAGCCTGATTAAATTGTAACTGTTATTCTAAGTCTTTTGGTTATTGCACTTGGGCTTCAGACCAGTTGTTTTACATTAAGAAGGTTTGTAGTCTGCACTCTTGTGGGAGGAGAGGCTAGATTCTACCCTTCTGAGCTTGGAATTTTTGGTTAAAGGCTTACTGTGCCTGCTCATTTGAACAGTTTTTCTGATATTGGTGCACCTTGTCTGCTGTAGCATAGACTAGATTCAGGTCTGCTGAATTTAGCTTTGTTTGAATAACTTGAGCACTAATCCAGGCCATCTTTTTTGGAGAATATTCCCCTGCACCCTAATGGCAGGAGTGTGCGGTTAGAACTTGTCAGATTGAAGACTGCTGGAACAGGGCTCAGTTTTGAGGTTTTTTTACTGGTTAATTGGGTAATTTGTTTAAATCAGTTTGCTCGTTTCCTATTGTTATATATAAAAATGCACTTTATTCATCTGCTTTTACTGTAATTGTGTTTCTTCCCACTTTATTACCTTATTCTGATTGTGCTTCTTCTTAAAAGTATTCAATTGTATTATTCTGCTGCAGTTATTACTGCTTGGTAGTAGCCTGATTAAATTGTAACTGATATTCTAAGCCTTTTGGTTTAAGCAATTGGTCTTCAAACCAGTTGTTTAACATTAAGAAGGTTTGTGGACTGCATTGTTGTGGCAGGACAGGTAGCTTACATCCTTCTTAGTTGGGAATTGCTGATTGAAGGCTCAGTGTCTGTTATTCTAAAAGCGCATTAGTTCAGGTTTAAGCACTTGAACTTTAGGCCAGTTATTTTACATTAAGAATGTTTGTAGTCTGCACTCTTGTGGGAGGAGACGCTAGATTCTGCACTTCTGAGCTGGGAATTTCTGGTTAAAGGCTTATTGTGCCTGCTTATTTGATCTGTTTCTTTCTGAAATTTGTGCGTCTTGTTTGCTGTAGCCCTGAAGTTAGTAGTTTATTGGCCATTTTGGGCTAATTTCTATCTCTTTCATTTCCCTGCTATAAAAACTGCATTTGCGCAGTTTTGCGCGCAAGGCAGTGCCAGTTAAACTATTCCCGGCTCCACAAAGTCTGCTCTTCAATTTTTCCATTGGAACTAGACAAACTTTCAACTTAAGCACTCAAACCATTCATTTCACAGCCCAGCACTTGCTCAAAACTCATAACAAGCACTAATTAACCCTAGCACTACGCCCCCTATAATGTCCAGAAGGACAAGGCTCTCTATTAGTCCCTACCAGCTAATCAGTAAAACAGCTCACTTCACCTATTCAGGCATATCCAAAGGGCAGTTTCAGGTTTACTCTCCAGTCCAACTGGTGAATCTGGGCATTTTGAGGCAATGTTACAACTGCCTCATGTACACAGACAACCCTCTCCTCCTACCACCAAACACTGATATATGCGAGAGATGAAATTATACAGACAAACTGTAGGCAAAGCTGTCTCAACCCAAGACTGGAACTGACAGTCAAGAGGAGAAGGAAAATACTTGCAACACACCACCAGTCTCACATAGACCTACTAAATCAACACCGGCAAATAACACACATAAATACACAAAAACATACTTGGAGGCTCTAAATACAAATCTGCAAAAGCAACAGAGACCTCCAAAGCAGACACCCAAGCAACCTCCACACCCCATCACAAACCATGAAACACATACTTCACATAATCAGTGTGCCACGCAATCACAGCCCTTAAGGCAAAATAACATACCCAACACACTAGTAATAGGCGACTCTATAGTCAGGCACACTGATGTCCCACTAACTAGGTTGGACAAGGAGAAAGTTACAGTTAGCTGCCTGTCAGGTTCCAGGATCCACCACATAACACAAGCACTCAGGTCACTCCAGAACAATTACAAATACGACTCTGTCATTGTCCATGTTGGTGTGAATGACCTGAGATGTACCTCCCTGGACTACATGAAAAGAGACATGGAAGAGCTCTCTGATCACATAGCCCAGGCTGGTATGACCCAGACCCTGAGTAGCATCCTGCCCTCACCAAGAATGATGCCACAGTATAAAGAAAAAATGATCAATTTCAACAATTGGCTAAGTTTCTGGTGTCATTCAAAGGGGATCCAGTATCTGTCCACCTGGGATGACATGCTCGATAAGCCACATTGCTTCACAAGAGATGGCTTGCACCTGTCACCCTTAGGCTTTTGAATACTGGCCATGGCTTTTGCCGCCCCCATAGTGCCTTTTTTTAGGCAAGGCTCAAAATACAGACCCACCACCATAAATAGTACAAGTAACCAAAAACTGAGGGTAATGCTACTCAATGCCAGAAGTCTAAACCTCAAAATGCATGCACTCAAGGCACTCCTCAGTATTGATATCTGTGCAGTAACAGAAACCTGGTTTAAGGCTCCAGAGAACACCCCAGCACTACCAGGCTATAATTCATACCGTACTTTTTGGCCACAGAACCCGGACCAAAACACAAAAGGTTGGGGTGTATCTATATTCATCAAGGATACCTACACCTCCAGGTTAGTGGCACAGCACAATGCCTCAGAGATCATGCATGTGCAACTAACAATGGGCAAAACTGCAATTCAAATTGTAGCTTGCACAGATCACCCACCATGACCCAGGACCCCCACTCTGTGTTTCTAGAGACACTGGAAAATATGAAGGTCCTACCAAATGCCCTAATATTGGGTGATTTCAATTACCAAAACATTAACTGGGAGAACTATTCAAGTACTAACTCCCTTGCCCAACACTTCCTAGAATTTATAAACTCAAACACCCTGGATCAACTGGTCAACACCCCTGCCAGAGGTGACAACATATTGGACCTGGTCATCACCAACATGTGCAACTGATGTTCTACACCGGAGGTCAAACCCTCACTGGTTAGATCAGACCATAGACTAGTCACTCTGGATATCCACATTCCGCCCCACCCTCACCCCCAATCAAGGAAACCACCGTGAAAAACTTTTCAAAAGCAAACTTCATGTTACTTAAGACCAAGGTGGAAAGGTTCACAGCCCCATGCTAAAGGACAATGCTGTCCAAGCTGCTGAATCTCTTACAAAGGCATTCTATGAGCACCTGCAAGAATGCATGGATTGTGCTATCCCAAGCAAAACCAAGACTCACTACTCCAAGAAAAGGAAACCAGTCTGGTGGACCCCTGCCATAAACAAGCTATACAATAGAAGGAGGAAACTAGTGCAGAAAAGAGTAAAATCCCAAGAAGGAAAGACATCACTGATCAGTATCAGCAAGAAATTATGATCCCTCATAAAATCATCCAAGGCTAGCTTTGAAAGAAAAATTGCCAAGGACTCCAAAGATAACCACAAAGCGTTCTTTAGCTATGTCAAGAACCTATGTGGAAACTCTCAGATCTGCTCTGAGTTAATGCAGAATGGAAAAAAATACACTGAACCGACTGATATTGCCAACATTCTGGCAGACAGGTTTAGTGCAAATTTCACCCCCCTCTCACCCCCTAAAGGGCCCATAACCATACCAGAAGAATGTAGTGCCCCGGCAATCACTGACACACATGTTAAAACAGCCCTATCCAAAGCCAAAAATACAGCTTCAATGGGACCAGACAGTGTCCCAGGCTGTGTCTTACACGAGCTCCAAAATGAACTAACCCCTCACCTAAACACACTGTTCAAACTCAGCCTCTCTACAGGCTACGTACCCATAAAGTGGCACACAGCAACAGTTATCCCACTCCATAAAGGTGGAGCCACAACGGACCTCGGGAACTATTGCCCTATAAGCCTGACTAGCCTGGTCTACAAGACTGTGGAGCGCATCATCATGGAATTCATTAACAGAGACATTGGGAACCTTCAAATATTGGACCCTACCCAGTTTGGCTTTGTTAAGGGCAGATCATGCCTCCTAAACCTGGTGGACTTCTTTGAGACTGTTACCAAGGCTTTAGACGAGGGAAAGGAGGTCCACACAGCCTACCTAGACCTCGCAAGGGCTTTCGACACCATTCCCCATTCTGGTATTATAGACAAGCTCACCAGCCTGAACATAAACCCCTATGTCATGAGATGGGTTGCCAATTGGCTCACAGATAGAACCCACACGGTGAGAGTTGCAGGCTATAGATCCAACTCTAAACCAGTTACAAGTGGCATCCCCCAGGGCTCAGTCCTGGGACTTCTCCTGTTCGGTATATACTTCTCAGAGGTACAGGCAAGCACAGGAGGAATATGGCTGACCAAGTTCGCAGATGACTGCAAACTGGGGGCCATAATCGACTCTCTAGCTGATACAGACATCCGCCAGAAGGGTCTCACTGAGACGGATACCTAGTGTCAAAATCATGGCCTCAAACTAAATGCCAAAAAGTGCATAGTCATCCCCTTTGGAAAAAACAAACTAACCACAAGCAACCACATATGTGGTAGTCCCCTAAATACAGAAAATGTAGTAAGGGATCTGGGGACCCAAGTAGATAGTAATCTCTCCTTTGATAATCACATTGCCAAGGTGGTTAGAAAATCCTTCTATGTGGCCCACCTAATCAAAAAAGGGTTTGCATCTAGAACAAAAGAGGTTATTATGCCCCTCTACTCATCACTCATCAGACCCATCACAGAGTACAACGCCCCATTTGGGATGTACCTTACAAGACACCTGCAACAGCTGGAAAGACCACAGAAGTACCTCACCAAGAGGATTACTGGCCTCAAAAATATGCCCTGTGCAGCCCGACTGAAGGAACTCCAGCTGTACTTGGTTGCATGATGCTTACTCAGAGGTGATCTCTGCCTGACATACAAGGCCATGTCCAATTCAGAATTGATGGACATGCTCCACCTAAAAAAAGCAAATCTCCAAGAGCCACATTCTCTGGGATCTAAACCTCACCACAATGATAAATAGGACATGCTGGAGGGATAGATTCCTGTCCCAGAGACTCCCCATGCTTTGGAACAGGATTCCAATCTACATTAGGCACAGCCCCTCACTAACACTCTTCAAGAGAAACCTTGACAAGTGGATGGGAAACAGAAAATGTATCCCAGGGATCACTGCAGTGGCTCTGCTGGACAGAGGCACAGGGAACTAATCTAAGGGGGCGGCGAAAGCCAACACATTCTGGCTAGGCTTATAGATGCCCTCGGGCAGATAGCCTAGTACTTACCTATGAACCTATTGCATTCCTTGTCCTGCCACTACCGTTTTTTTTAAAGGAAATGTAGAAATCATGGAGTGGATTAATATATTTGAGCGAAATGAGTGTGCATATAACAGTCTCCCATATTTCAGTGTAGGCTACTTTCAGGAGATATTTAATTATTTTCACGTGTTAATCCATTTGAATGGGTGCCAACATATAATACAGTCCACATAGGGAATTTTTTGAGAACTGAAGCTCTGGCAACCCCCACCCCCACCACCACCACAAGACACACACACACACACACACACACACACACACACACACACACACACACACACACACACACATGCACACACGCACACACGCACACACACACACACACACACACACACACGCACACACACACACACACACACACACACACACACACACACACACACACACACACCATGGTTTGTGCATATTTGTAAGCCTGCTTAGCAGAGGCTGGATACTTAGAACTCTGTATTTTGCCTTAATTTTGCATGGCAACTTTTTCTGTTGTGCAAATTTATAACAACTGTGGGTATAGGTGTTACATGTGAGGAAGAAGTTGTTCACTGTCACCATAACTTTGAGCACATCTGAATGAGTTAGGATTTCCCAAACAGAAGAAAGTAGATACAATACATGCAAGGTCCAGGGTTAGAAAAATCCATCATGATGCAAAATAACACTTGATGTTAGCAATTTTCTCTGTAAAGAATGAATGCATTGATTATTACATAAATAAAGACATGACATATAACACAGAAATATCCTTTTGCAGAAAACATTCAAGCAACAGGTTTCGGATAAATAAATCACACTTGAATTTTCTTAGCACCATTTTATTCATTTTAAGCCATAGATCAGCAAACAGATCAGAAGAAAAAAACACATGTTTTAATATCACTGAGTATGGATGAAATGGTTTAAATGGTTTGTGAGAAACAGCATCCACAAATTTTCATACTGGTTGTTGTACGGCATAATAAACTGAGAATAAAATGAAAACAGGAACTAATAATGTAATGAATGTATTCTTTTTGACATTACACATAGCTAACATTTTGAAAATAGCCAAAAGCCAATTAAAAATGGAACTGGGAGGGGGTTATTTAAAATATCACAAATTAGCGTCAATTCTCTAGAATTCTTTCTGTATTTTAATGTTACTTGAGTCACAGGCTTGATTGATGCTGCCTTAATTGGGCTGATCGATTGGATCAAAGGTGTCAACACAAGGAAGCATGTGCTTTATCCAGTGACATATTTGAGTAATAGAGTCCCTTTAAATGTCAAACAGCCATTAGAAGCTGCTCCAATGAGCAGCTGTACTTGTGTAGGCTCATGGAAGTATGTTAACATGGAAACAGCTAAAAAAGTATTCTTATCTTTGTATTGTAACTGCCAGGTGCTGAAAAGATGGGTACAAAAGCAATGTTGTCTTTATGTAACATATAACACAGCATTATTAATGTGAACACACAATTAAAACCAAAATGATTATACAAATGATATTCAATACTGATGCCTGTGTTTAAAATTAATTTCAAATGACAGCATTTTAACATGTTTATGCTACAAATGGGTTCAGTGACTGATATAGGTTAATGCTGTTTAATTTAATTAAATAAATATCTTGCATTATTGCTAATATAGCTCTAACATCTGTATTCTGTGTCTTAAAAGGATCTTATAACATCTTTCTAATCTCTGTAGTGAGTGTTTACAATGGACATACACGTGGTTAATAATGTTGCTATTAAGACTTTTCCGCTGCTTAAGTAAATGTTTCAGATGTGGCCACATCAGGTGACAGCCAGTTTACAAGGACTGCACAATGCACACTCTTTTTCCTCCCCTTTTATTCATTCAGTGTAAATGAGACATAAACTGCAGCACATTCTTGCTGATGTTTTAAAGCAAATTATAGTAGACAGAGCAAGTAGTCAGAAGACTTACAAATGAATCGTTAACATGTAACATGTTTAACATGGTAAATGTAGCTCTCCCTTCATACTATTAAGCTGAAACTCTGGAAGCCGGTATCATAGAGTCCAAAATTCCCTAATGAAGCTCCTAGAGAGAACAATTTCACTTATTCTGCCACTTATTTTTCTTGCAGATATTCTGTGACTATTGTTCTGAAAGAAAGAAATTTTAAGCATGTACTTCAAGAATGCCCTTGATAAAATATTCAAAGACAATCTGATAAACACGAAGAACTAATCTGCAGTCAAGTACACATCATGTGCTAGTTCATTGTAAACTATTTTGCTAAAGCCCACAGACATGGTCTGCTTGTGAAATTAATTATAAACATGATTCTGAAGTCATTATTACAACTACTGTACTTCTAACTGTGTAATTCAAGTTTCATACAGCATTCACAGAGGGACAGAGAAAAGAATAAGGATTAATATTAAAATAGTATGATAGAGCTGGTGAATCCTAGCAGTTGCATGGACTTGAGGTATAATGTAACATAGACTGTAAGATAAATAATTTCATTGATTTACAATGAAGTGTTTTGCAGCTACAGAGACTGAGGAAAATAAATTTATTCATTTGTTTGTTTGTTTTAATTTGTTAACTATTGATCCCCCTGGACCATTTTCAGGCTAAACCCTGCAAATAGTACAAAGAGAAAAGACAAGATCAAATGTTTCTATTTAATTTCTGCATAGCCAGTTCCGGCTTTCATTTAGAACCTTTTTCCCAGGAAACGAAGGAACAGGCAAAATGTAAAAAATTAGACAAACTGATTGTTATTATTATCACAAGTATAAAAACTGGAAAATGGAAAAGGAAGAACATGTTATTGTCTAAATATGCAGAAGGAAATATCTATAAGAGTTACATTGTTTGCCATAATGGTAGTGTCTTATCTGTGGAAACTTAATTGTGAGACTAGCAACACAGAAAAAAACAACCTTAATAAATTTGCATACATCTTTGTGAAACCAGAACTAGTAGAGTCATATGGATAAAACTGGACAGAGCATATTAGCTATCAGTGGTGGCCTTTACTTTCTTTAGGCATTTTATATAAATATGGACAGGCTTTAGAACAGTGATTATTTTAACACTAAGCATACTGAATGTATTCAGTGAGACTTAACAGCTAAGGAGTATGACACCAGAGACAGGTACATTAAAAATCAATGTGTGAACAGGCAGTTGTCCACCTGGCAAAATGCTGAGACACATTGGCCAATGTCTGTGTGGGAACACACCGCTGGATAATGTCACTATAAAAAACAAGAGTGCATATGATGCATTAAAGTAATACATTTCTCTCCTTGGTATGATAACCACTGTTGCTTGTGTTGATAATGAATTTTCAATGCATAAAGAGCAGGTAGTAATATGTGGAATTCATTTCACTAAGGATATATCATGTAAATGCAATGCAAATCATTTTCCATATATGCGTCCATTTGATTTTTTGACACTTGGCATATAGAACAAATTTGTTAATTTGTTTATAATATTCATGACTCCATATCTGTGACATACAAGAAATGTTACTGTTCTTCTGGTTGTCGCTGATATATATATATATATATATATATATATATATATATATATATATATATATATATATATATATATATAGTTTTTCTATTGCAAAATTTGCTACAGTTCCACAAGATTAATGTTTTTATTTTTTGTGAAACATGGTTAAAGAGAAATGGAAACCAATTCTGTCAGGGGTATAGATGTTTTTACTGTAACAGACATTCTAACAAGAAATAAGGCAGAGGTGGTATGATAGGGATCAGAGATAGTTATGAGACCTGTGATTATTACATGTTCAGTGATAACACCAATACTATAGACTGTGTAACTGTGACAATAAAGACAACCCGGGAACATATAACAATTGTTGGAGTGTATAGATTACCAACGTCAAGTGCTGATGATCTAGTAGAATTCATACATTTCTTGCATGAAGCACAGGAGGTAAGACTAATATTAGCTGGGGACTTAAATTTACCAGAAACAGATGGGAATAATATTGACTCAACAAAATTAGTAAGGAAATTATTTGCAACATATGTTCAGGAACAACAACTGCTTCAGATTGTAAAAAACATACCAGAGAACAGAACATATTAGACATTGTTTGTGTTCCTAAAGAAATTGCTGTTACTTCAAGTGTTACCACCATTAATGTACATTGATCATGGCATTATAAAGTTTAATTTGTTGCTAGATAACTCTCCAAACTGAAATCTAAACCAATATGCAGAAGATTAGTTACAAATTATATGGAAACAAAACAGCCACTATGTAAAACTAAACGGAGTGATGTGTTCGGTGGAAAAACTGCAGATGGAATGTGAAATGTTTTGAAAGAGAAATTGTTTGAGTGCAAAAAAATTAAAAAATGTTCAACATCAGGATCTAGGCATACACGTTGGAGGGGGGGTATATTTCCATAAGAACAATATACCTGATTAAGGTGAGAGACAAAAAATATCAGAAATGAAAGAGAGGTTGAACTACAACTTTGAAAATGGAAGTAAACAAGCTGGACAAAAAAATTAAGCATAGTGACAAGATCAAGAAAAAATTTATAAGAAAATGTATAGAAAGATATTGAGCATAATAGGAAACCTTTTTATAGATACATAAGATGGGGAAGTAGTAAAGACATACGAATCAATGAACTTTGTGCAGATTCTAAAATTTATTCTTAGACACAACAGATTATAGATATATTTACAAAATCTTATGCAAAACAGTTTGGCTCCACAAACGGGGTAATAAGTTGTTCTAGTGACAGACAGGTAAATTCAGATACTAGAATAAAATTAGATTATATTGAAAACGAATAGCATAAACTGGATCCAAATAAAGCGCATGGAGGAGATGGTATCAGTGATAATGAGTTGAGAACACTTCAGCAAGAACTTACAGTACCATTATATCTATTATTTAGTAGGTCATTTAAATATGGGGAGATTCCTCAAAATTGGAGACATGCACTTATTAAACCTGTCTTTAAGGGAAAGGAGCATAGGACAAACTCAGAGACATATAGACCTTTAAGTGTACTTTTATGTTGTGGAAAAATAATTGAGAAGGTAATATTCGGTATGTTATTGTCAGAACTGGATACATTGGGACTTGAAACCATACATTAACATACATATGTGGCAAAATATATCTATTACCACCTGTAGCATAATGTTCTGTTCTATAACAATATAATAACAGCTATGAATGAAATATTGTGCTGTGATGCAATTTATATAGATTTAACTTCAGCATTTGACAGGATCATACAGAAAACACTGAACAATAAATTAAAACAACTAGCTATTGATATACTCTTGATAAGACAGATGGCTGAATGGCTTACAAACAGGACATGGCAAATATCCTACAGCAACTGGACAGGTAAAATTGTAGGTTACAGTCAGGGTGTCCCCCAGGGCTCTGTGCTAGACTCTTACTTGTTTAGATTGTACCTTTCAGACCTAACTTTTTCATCTGAGGTGTTCTACAGTCTACATGCAGATGACCTGAAATTGAATAAACTGATTACATGAATTACAGATAAGGCATGTGTATAAAAGGGCTTGAGTAAATTTACCATTTAGACACATGAGAATAATATCCTGATAAATGCACCAAAAACTAAGCATATGACATTTGCAAGACATACATTGTAAGGTGAGTATTTAATGCAGCACACAGTGATTGAAAATGTAGATTCATTTAAGGACCTGGGTAAGTGGGCAGATCCAGCTTTGAGTTTTTTTTAATCATATCAACCAATTGGTTTATGAAAGTTATAGAATTATAGGCTGTATAAAAAGATTTATAAAGTCTAGGAAATCAGAAATGATGAAGTCATTGTTTATTTGTTTCTTTAGACCTAAACTTGAGTATGGAATAACTATATGGAAACCTTATAAGAAAACAAAGATGAGTAAACTGGAAAGAGTACAGAGGAGATATACCAAGGGCATACATGGATGTGAAAATTGAAGTTATTATGAGAGGAGATCTAATTCAGGTTTATAGGGTATTTAGAGACAACTATCTCTGGGAATGTTTGGGGTTATCAAAAAGTACTAGAGAATCATCAGGCAGCCTATGTAGAAGATTCTACAGGAATGAGCAGTGTACTAACTGGTTTTCTGAGAGAGCAGCTGATGCATGGGATTAGACTACCAAATTACATTAAAGCAAGTACTAGTATAGATATTTTGAAGAACAGCCTGGACAATTATTATGGGAACAAGCTCTAACTTTCTAGCCCAACGGTTCCTGGAGTTCATAAATTCAAATGCCATGGAACAGCTAGTCACTGTTCCCACGAGAGGAGAAAATATACTAGATCTCATTGTCACAAACATGGGGACAAAATGCTCCACACGAGTATATCCCTCATTGGTGAGATCTGATCATAAACTAATCTCACTGGAAATCCACATCCCGCCCCCACCCCAAACAAAAAAGACCATAGTGAAGAACTTCTCTAAAGCAAACTTCACACTACTCAAGACTGGTGTGGTATCCTTCAAGGCCCCTGAGTCAGAGGAAACCACAACCCAAGCTGCGGAAGCCCTTACAAATGCCTTCTATGAACACCTCCAGGACTGCATGGATTAGGCAATCCCAAATAAAACCAAGACTCTTTCCACAAAGGGCAACGTCCAGTCTGGTGGACCCCAGCCATTAACAAACTTTACAATAAGAGGAGAAAGCTATTACATGATAGAACAAAATCCATAAAGGAAGTCACCCCTGATCATTATTAGTAAAAAATACGAGCACTCATAAAATCAACTAAGGCCAATTTTGAGAGAAAATTGCCATGGATTCAAAGGACAATCATAAGGCCTTTTCAGCTATGTTAGGAACCTGGGTGGAAACTCACAGATATGCTCAGAATTAGTCCAAAATGATACAAAATCACTGAACCCACAGACATTGCCAACATACTGGCAGACAGGTTCAGTGCAAACTTCACCCCTCTCCCCTAAAGGAGAGATAACTATCCCAGCCGAGTGTAGCCTCCCGGACATCTCAAATGCGCAGGTGAAAGCTGCTCTCTAAAGCTAAAAACACAGCATCAATGGGACCGGATGGTGTCCCCGGCTGTGTGCTACGAGCTAAATGAGGAATTAAACCCACATAAGGCAGCTGTTTAATCTCAGCCTTACCACAGGATCGTGCCCAAGGAGTGGCGTGCAACTGTGGTCCCACTCCACAAAGGTGGCGCCTCACGGACCCTGGTAATTACCGCCATAAGCTTAACAAGTCTAGTCTGCAAAGCTATGGAGAGGATCATAATGGAGCTCATAAACAAAGATATAGGGACTTGCAGACATTGGACCCGACCCAGTTTGGCTTTGTCAAGGGAAGATCATGCCTTTTGAACTTGGTGACTTCTTGAAATAGTCACCAAGGCCATTGATGAGGAAAGGCAGTCCATACAGCCTACCTTGACCTTGCAAAGGCTTTGACACAATACCCCACTCGGGTATTGTAGAAAACTTACCAGCTTAAATGTAAACCCATATGTCACAAGATGGGTTGCAAACTGGCTTAAGGACAGAACCCACAGGGTTAGAGTTGCTGGCGCTGTGTCAGACTCCAAGCCGGTCACAAGTGGTGTCCCACAGGCTCGGTCCTTGGCTATTGTTTGGCATCTACTTCTCAGAAGTACAGGCCAACATGGGAGGACTTTGGCTGACAAAGTTTGCAGATGACTGCAAACTGGGCCATAGTGGAAAGTGCATCGGACACTGATATCCTTCAGAAGGGACTCACGGAAACAGATAGCTGGTGCCAGAGCCATGGCCTGAAGTTAAACGCCAAAAATGTATAGTCATACCCTTCGGGAAAAACAAGGTAACCCAAGCTACCATATAGGTGGCAATCCACTAAGCACAGAAGAGGTTATCAGGGACCTGGGGACCCAGGTTGACAGTGGCCTTTCTTTTGACACTCACATTGCTAAAGTGGTTAGAAAGACCTTCTACATTGCCCACCTGATCATGAAGGGATTCACATCCAGATCTAGTGAGGTCATTGTTCCCTGTACTCTTCACTTATCAGACCAATGATGAGTACAATGCCCCATTCGGGATGTATCTCACCCGACATCTGCAGCAATTGGAGAGACCCCAAAAGTTCCTCACCAAAAGGATAAAGGGACTCCAAAATCTGTCATATGCTGCCAGATTGAAGAAACTCCAGCTCTATTCAGTCGCATACCGTCTGCTCAGAGGTGACATGTGCCTGACATACAAGGCCATGTCCAACCGAATTAATGGACATGCTCCACCTCAAAAATCCAAATCCACCAAAACCACTAGAGCAAGCGACTTAAACCTTAGCACGGATATAAATAGGACGTGCTGGAGGGATAGATTTATCACTCAGAGACTCCCTATGCTGTGGAATAAAATCCCAGTCCATGTGAGGCAGAGCACCTCGCTGACTCTGTTCAAGAGAAATCTAGACCTGTGGATGGGAGATCGTAGGTTTACCCCGGGAATCATCTCTGGGTCACTGCTGGACAGAGGCACAACAAACTAATGGGCACAGTATTTTTTCATATAAGGGGTGGCGTAAGCCACAATAATTTGGGCTAGGCTTATAAATGCCTTAGGGCAGATAGCCTAGTATAAACCTATGAACCTATGAACCTAAGTGTTTTGGTATATTGGCAGGCTAGAAGGGCATTAATGTCCATGCCTAATATATTTGTATGTATGTATATAATATAATGTCACAGTGTGTAAATCCTTTTGTATTCATGTGATATTAATTATAAACACGGTTTTGAAGTCATTTAATATTGTTGTGATGCCTGTGCACTAGCCCAGTAATCAAAGAGCCTCAATCCCCACCACTAACGTCAGTGAGGGGTGTCCACATTGGGGGGATAACAAGTACACACACAGTAAAGTAGAATTTCCCTAAAGACCACACAGAGATCACAGTCAGTCTGGGGCTGGTTTCTCCCTTTCTATCCAGATCCCTAATACGACTCCCCACTGGCACAGCTATAGGGTTCATATCTCAGCCGAGTGGTCAAACCAAAACCTCCAGGACCCTCTCTGTCCAACCGGTGCTTCGTGTCCCTGTCCAAGTAGCTGACATACACACATTAGGATCTGAGTTATATACAAACACACAGACATGATTGGGGAAGGCTGGGACAGGTTTACTTGCTATGCCCTTTCTGCCCAGACCATAAAGTAGTACCAATTGCCACCAACCACCCTTATCAGCTACTATAAAGGCCCTTACCAAAGGGTGTCCAATTCTACTGTGTAATGTTACTGTTATCCAAATAGTAAGTGTGACCCAGGGCTAAGGCTATTGGAATGGCTTGTACAGTGTAACCAAATATATACAAGTACGCTAAGAGCTTAAATATCTCTATACCAAACAGCCACAGTTAAAAGGCTTAAACTATTTAATAATAAATAATAAAAACACAAGACAATACTCATTAATTCAACACAGTAACAATAGAGAGTTCAGAAATCACAGGAAATACTTTAAAACAACATTGTAGGACAGTCTGACATAAATATAAAAAAACAGCTAGACTAATCTGGCTATAGTCCTATCTATATCTAAGAGAAATACTAAGATCTAAATCCTACTTACAGCTGGTGAGTTGTTTTTAGCTTCAGAACACAATACAAAATGCCCTCTCTTTCTCTCTGAGCTATTTTTTTAAGTTAATAATACACATTACTGCTGAGTCATTTCAGATTACATCATTCTTGTCATCTCTGCTTAAGTTCCCAGGCTAAGAGAACTTTGCCAGGAAGTTACAACAATAAAAGACACTTTACATGTGAAACCTAGTAATTATTTCTGTCTTAAGATAATAGAAAGAATTTCGAGCTTCAGACATCCTGTCTCCTAGCCTGAGATCACACCCAGTCATAAAATTCTTTACTTATCAGCTTTCTTCCAGCAGGGTGCACTGTGGTTAAATTTTTTGAAGTTCAGCACATAACACAGTTTTCTTACATTTGTGAAGTCAGCCTATGGATCATATTAATATTTAGAATGCCAAAGAATTATTTACAAAATTCTATCTGGCTGGGCTGGCAGCCCCTCAGTTTATCACATTTCTCCCCCCGCCTGAGAACTCAAGCTGGTTTTTCAAGTGACCCTTGAGAAACATTGCTTGAGAGGGTTGAGTCTATGTGGGTATACCTTACCCCATTCCCTGTCTTGTGACCCCATCTGCATTTGCATTGCTAATCCCACTGCGGTGCTGCACTGACATATCATATGCTTGCAACCCTAGGCTCCACCTTAGTAACTTGGCGTTTTGCTAGCTGTCTCAATGTAACCATGTTAGGGGATTGTGGTCTGTAACTACAGTGAATTTCCTTCCATACAGATAAGGCTGAAGTTTCTGCAATGCCCACAGTATGCCTAGACATTCCTTTTCTACAGCTGCATAGCATTCCTCCCTGGGATGAAGCCTACAACTGAGATAAACCACTGGGTGCTCTCCTCCCTCTGAAGAAATCTGGCTAAGTATAGAGCCCACTCCATGGTTTGAAGCATCCACCTGCACAGCATATTCTTTGCTGTAATCTGGACTGGCTAACACAGGGGGTCCTCCCAAAGTTTCTTTAAGCTTCTAGAATGCCTGCTCAAATGCTGTGGTCCACACTACCTTATCTGGCCTGTTTTTCCTTGTCAGGTCTGTGAGGGGAGCAGTTATGGTACTATAACTGGGGACTAACCTTCTGTAGTACCCTGCTGTCCCTAAGAATGCCTTCTCCTGCTTTATGGCAACAGGTGGAGGCCATGCCTGAATGGCTTCCACTTTGGCAGATTCTGGCCTGATCTTACCACTCTGCATTCTATGTCCCAGGCAGGAGACCTCTGTCATACCCACCTGACATTTACTGGGCTTAATGGTCAACCCTGCCATCTGTAGTCTGCCCAGCACCTCCCTGACACACTGAAGGTGCTCTTGCCAAGAATGGCTATAGATGGCAATATCATCTAGGTAAGCAAGGGCAAAATTTCCTGCTCCTGCTAGGATATGATTCACCAGCCTCTGGAAAGTTGCTGGGGCATTTTTCTTCCCAAAGAGCATCTTTGTGAATTCATACAAGCCAAAAGGAGTCACAAAGGCTGACCTGTCTCTAGCACTGGGAGTCAAGAGCACCTGCCAGTAACCCTTGGTAAAATCAATGGTGGTAAGATACATAGCCTCACCCAGCTGCTCTAGGGCTTCATCTGTCCTAGGCATAGGGTAAGCATCTGACTCTGTGTGACTATTTGATTTCCTTTAGTCCACATAGAACCTGGTGCTGCCATCATTCATTGGCACCAGCACCACGGAGGAGACCCAGGGACTGATGGACTCTTGAATTACCCCTAGTTCCAACATTTCCTGTATCTCCTTCCTCAGGGTCTGTTTGACTCTCTCAGGCACCCTATAAGGAGCCTGTCTAATAGGCCTTTGTGTGCACCCTGGTATCCTAGTGAACATCTCCAAACTCCTGTAACACTGCTTAGATTTCTTAAAGCTGGGCAGGAGATAGCTGCTGGGGCATTGCTACCCCTTCCACTGAGGTATCAGTCCGAGCCTCAATGAGGAGATCAGTCACCAGATTCCCCTCAGACTCCTCCTGCAATCCACTGCAAATACTCAGCACAAGACCATCCCTATCATGGTAAGGTTTCTTCATGTTAACATGGTACAATTTGTGCCCCTGCCTCCTGACTAGCAGTTCCACCATGTAATTACCATCCCTGACCTTCCTTCCATCCTTGTAGGGTTCCTTCCAGGCTGCCTGCAACATGTTGTGTCTGACAGGAATGAGAACCATTACCTGCTACCCTACAGCATACTCTCTAGCTTGAGCATTCCTGTCATACCAGACCTTTTTCTACTGTTGGGCTACTGCCAGCTTCTCCTGGGCCATGCCCATGAGTTCCCTGAGCCTTGTCCTGAGGTTTAGGACATATGCCATAACAGAATCCTGGTGAGATTCACACTCACTCTTCCACTCATCACAAATTAAGTCTAGAGGCCCACTCACCCTATGCCCATACAACAACTTAAAGGGTGAAAAACCTGTGGATTCCTGCAGAACCTCCCTGTAAGCAAACAACAGATGAGGCAAATATTTGTCCACTCCCTCTTAATTGGTCTGCAAATGCCTGTAGCATGGACTTGAGTGTAGATTTTAACCTCTCAATAAGACCATTAGTCTGGGGATGGTAGGTGTGGTCTTTAGGTGCATCACCCCACAGTATTTCCACAGACAAGCCAGCAGGTCTGACATGAAATTGGCACATCTGTCAGTCAGTATTTCTTTTGAGAAACCTACCCTGATGAAAATCTCTAACAGAGCATTTTCCACCTTTTCCGCCTCAATAGAGGACAAAGCCACTTCCTCAGGGTATCTTGTAGCATAATCTACTACCACTAGGATATACTTTTTCCCTGTGGAACATGGGGTACTCAGAGGCCCCACAATATCCATAGCTACCCTCTGAAATGGGTCCTCAATCACAGGCAAAGGCATCAAAGGAGCTTTCACCTTGTCTCCTGCTTTGCCTACCTTTTGGCACTGTTCACAGGTCCTGCAGTACCCTGTTACATCTATGGAAATTCCAGATCAATAGAAGTTCTGCATAATATGTCTCTTTGTACGTTTTATGCCCACATGACCTGCAAATGGAATATCATGGGCTATGGCTAGAAGTGCCAGATGGTAGGTTTTAGGCACTACCAACTGTTGTATTCTCTCACCCTCTAACCCTCCCTTAGGGGTCCACTCTCTATACAGTAACCCTTATAGTCCCAATATACAGATTCCCTCTTCCCTTGAGAATCAGGTGCCTCACTAGCTACCTGCCTCAGGGCTTGTAATGTAGGGTCTGAGAGCTGAGCGTGTCTCACCTTTATCTTTATAACCCTACTCAGCTCCCCTTCCACAGGAAGTCTTGTATCCTCTGACAGTGGTGCCTCACTGTCAGCCTGGGTACTACTACTCACCTCTACCTTTGCAGTCACTCTGTCCAAGGGAACATCAGTACCAACAAGCAGCTGTGGCTCACTTTCAGTCTCACTGCTACAGGATAGCGCCCTCACTGAAGTAACCACCTCACCAGTCCTTGCTGCAAGTGCGCAGTCTGTCTGGGTCTCCCCCAGGCTACCAGACCCACATGCTTGTCTCCAAGCCTGACTGCATGTAACTGCATGAATACATGGTATTGCATTATCAAAATCATTCCCTATCAGGACATCTGCAGGGATATCCTCAAACACACCTACTTGCTGGCTTCCTTTTTCACCCTGCCAGTCAAGGTGAACCCTAGACAAAGGTATTTGGAATGGGGTCCCTCCTAAAGCTCTAACTGGAGTTGATTGCCCTAGCAAGTATTCCTCCTCTGTAACCATTGCAGGCCTCACAATGGTTATGTCAGAGGCTGTTTCTCTGGAGGCAAGGTTGTGAACAAAAGGTGAAAAAGCCAGTAAGTGATAATGACAAAATGCCAGTAGTAGGTTGTCTTGAGACAACAATGGTACCAAACTACTACAAGAGGTTATATCCTATCGTAGTCAATGGCAAAGAGACCATTGCTAAGATTTATCTGCAATAAAGCATTGTCTATCAGCTAACCAGATCATCATGTCCTGAGGCAAAGTACTAAGGGCTTGTTTCCTCACCAAAAGGTCTGCCAGCCCTTCAAAGGTGGTGACCTGACATCCAGTCACCCACTTATGAAAATAAACACTCAGTTCAGCAACATATTCACATACACTTTCATCTGTCTTGTGTCTATGCTCACAAAATCTTTTCCTATAAACTTTAGGTGTTAGTTTAAAAAATTCTAGCAAACAGTTCTTTACAACATTATAGTTTAAAAAAGTCAACATCAGATAGTTTGGACAGAACATTTACAGCTTTACAATGGAGTAATGGGGTCAGAAACCATACCCATAACCTTTGGTCAACATCATACTGTTTATATACCCTCTCAAACATATGAATGAAACTATCAAAATTACCCCCCTTTGTAAACTGTGGAAGAAATTTATTGACCTTTGTTGCTTCTGGAGTTTGGTTACTCCCTTCTCTATTACCTCCATGGCTCTGGTGAAGAGTCAGCATCTCCTTTTCATGTTGCCTCTGCCTCTCCTTCTCCTC
Source organism: Protopterus annectens (assembly GCF_019279795.1). Taxonomy (NCBI): domain Eukaryota; kingdom Metazoa; phylum Chordata; order Ceratodontiformes; family Protopteridae; genus Protopterus; species Protopterus annectens. The sequence continues at coordinate 1,343,439,461 of NC_056732.1, forward strand.
ATCTTCCAGGCGTAGCAGTTTTTTATTCTCCTCAGCCTGCAGATGTCACAGTTTCTCATTTTCCTCACTCTCTAGATGCCTCACTCTCTCTGCTGCTTCTATTTCCAAATGTTTGGCCTCCAACTCAAGTTTATTTAGCTCCAGATGGATTTTTAAGTCCTCTGTAGAAAGGTTTAACTGTCCATTCTCTGAGTGCTGTACATCTCAATGGCCAGTCTGATCATTCTCCTGGTTGCTATTCTATGATACAGCTGTAACCAAAGCTGCAATCATGTCTGCCTTAGTCAGGTTTCCATGCACCATTCCTTTAGCCTGGCACATCTCAGTCAACTGGCTCCTTGTCAGCTTGCCATAAATCTCTGCTGACATGCTTGCCTGCTCTCCCTGACTAACTAAGCTAACAAAAGAAATAAAGCAATTGTGATCTGAACTCTGAATGTTCACTGCATGGCTGATTTAGAGTACAAAAAAACCTTCAATGATCACTGTACACAAGCTACAGGAATTCACTATCCAAACCACTACAAGCCAATTAATATGTGATGTGGCTAACTCATCACTATCAACCAATTAATATTTGATGTGGATATCCCACCATTGCCAAACAATTAATAATATGTGATGCCCATGCACTGGCCCAGTAATCAAGGAGCCTCAATCCTCACCACTACCACCAGTGAGGGGCATCCACATTGAGAGGATAACAAGTACAAACACAGTAAAGTACAATTTCTCTTAAGAGCACACAGAGATCACAGTCAGCCTGGGGCTGGTTTCTCCCTTTCTCTCCAGATCCCCAATAAGACTCCCCACTGGCACAGCCATAGGGTTCAGATCTCGGCCGAGTGGTCGAGCCAAAACCTCCAGCCCCCTCTCTGTCCAACCAGTGCTTCATGTCCCTGCCCAAGTATCTGACACATACACCCTTTGAGATTTGAGTTATATACAAACACACAGGCATGCCTGGGAAGGGTGGCACAGGTTCACTAGCCATGCCCCCTTCTGCTCAGACCATAAGGTAGTACCAACTGCCACCAACCACCCTTATCAGCTATTATAAAGGCCCTTACCAAAGGGTGTCCAATTCTACTGTGTAATGTTACTGTTATCCAAACAGTAAGTGTGACCCAGGGCTAAGGTTTTTGGAGTGGCTTGTACAGTATCACCAAATATATGCAAGTACACTAAGAGCTTAAATATCTCTACATAAAACAGCCACAGATAAAAGGTTTAAAATATTTATTATTATTAATAATAATAATAATAATAATAATAATAATAAAAACACAAGACAATACTCATTAATTCAACACAGTGACAATAGAAAGTTTAGAAATCACAGGAAATACTTTAAAACAACATTGTAGGACATCCAACACAACAAAAAACTTCATTCCAAGCCACAAACAGACACACGGCCATAACAGTCCATTTGTGGCTTGGAATAAAGATTTTTGTTGTGTTGAATCTGCTGGTCTCCGGTGCCTTTACATAGTTTACAAGTTTTGGACTTTGGGCACTACAGCCACTTCATTTTATTTAACATTGTAGGACAGTCTGGCATAAATGCAGAAAACAGCTAGAGTAATCTGGCTATATTCCTATCTATCTCTAAGATAAATACTAAGTTCTAAATCCTACTTACTGAGCAAAGTGCTGGTGAATTGTTGTCAGCTTCAGAACAAAATACAAAATGCCCTCTCTTTCTCTATGAGCTAGTTTTTTTTAATTGATAATACACATTACTGCTGAGTCTTTTTGATTACATAATTCTTTTCATCTCTACTTAAGTTCCCAGGCTAACAGAACTTAAAATTTATATTTCTTTGTGATCTACACCTGCCAGGAAGTCACAGCAATAAAAGATACTTTACATGTGATACCTACTAATTATCTATGTATTAAGACAATGTAAAGAATTTCCAGCTGCAGACATCCTGTCTCTTAGCTTGAGATCACACACATTCGTAAAATTCTTTACATATCAGCTTTCTTCCAGCAGAGTGCACTGTAGTTACATTTTTGAAGCTCAGCACATAACACAGTTTTCTTACATTTGTGAAACCAGCCTGTGGATCATATTAATATTTGGGTGGGCTGGCAGCCCCTCAGTTTATCACAATTGTAGCTACCCATACTTCAAAATTAGTAATTCAGTTAAATAAATCATGCACGTGCATAAAACCAATAACGTGTAGAATTGGAAGCATGGAGGGTGGAACCACTGCCAAAATGTAACTGAATTGTATTAATATTAATATTTTTTTATTCAGGTACAGCATAAAAATACATTTCAGAATTGTTCAATTTTCTTTTAGCACATAATATAAGTAGTTATTCAGTGTTAATATTTGATATTTTATACACTGTAGGCTACATTCAATAAAGCCTATACTAAGTGTACACTGTTCTGAGTGACCAGACAACACAGACGTACCTCACACCTTGCTCCTCCTAATTTTAGTTTTCCTATTGATATTCTTGCAACTTTAAATATTCACAGGATTCATAAAGGTTACCACAAAGTGTAGACTACATGTACAGTCAGTGTAATCTTTCTGAGTGAGTAAAAAAAAAATGTGATAAGAATCTTATTGAATACATATTGTGTACACTTAGTGTACACTTAGTTTAGGATTTATTGAATCTGGCCCTGTGTCTTCAATGTTTTATTTAATCAGTCTAATAGATTAATTAAATTCATTTTATTTATGGTTAGTAGTTTACAAGTATAGCTATAACTATAACTATAACTATATATATATATATATATATATATATATATATATATGTATACACACACACACACACACACACACATGCATATATATATATATATATATATATATATATATATATATATATATATATATATAGAGAGAGAGAGAGAGAGAGAGAGATGTATAGATATAGATATATATGGGTCTACTTCAGTAGACTGAAAGTTCACTTACCCGATTTCCAGTTAGCTGAGACAAAAAGGCCGATGACTGCAGAAAACTGGCATCCTGAAACACTGACTTCCCACTCCAGGTAAGTAACCACTTGGCCACCCTGTTGAACTTTGCCCCTTACCCCCACGGTACTGCAAAGTCAGAATTGGTATATTTAGTTAGGGGGTGATTGGTTTACTTTCCTACCATTTTACTATTTTTTCAGGATGGCTAAGCGGTTACTTACCTGGAGTTGGAAGTCGGTGTTAGCAGATGGTGTTCTACGGTTGTCTGCTTTTTTTCTCTCGGCTAATTGAAAGTCGGGTAAGTGAACTTTCAGTCTACTGAAGTATATCTGTAACTTTTCAACTGTCATGTCCATTGTGTTTAGAGAGTTTGCGACTGGTAATTAGCCAAGGCTCCGTTAAAAGCTGTATTGTGCTTGATTGTCTTACTTTGATGAAGTCTTGGATGTTATCAGGGATGAAAACACTAAGACATTTTTTATATGTGTGTTATTAAAACTGTTCTCTCAGGTACAACCTGATTCTTTTCCTTTTTTAATTGAATTTATGCTGTGGATTATCATGGTGATTGTCTATGATTTTAGAAACATCTGGGGAGTAGCATATTGGCTATGTTTTGGCAGTGGTTCCATCCTCCACACTTCTGATTCTATAGGTTATGAGTAATTCAGATCCTGATTATAGCTGCACTTTATGTATGTTGTATTGTTGATGGGTCCGTCTATTCATTATGGTATCCATACATGAACATTAATGTGTAATGGTACAGTGCAACAGAATTTGTGCTTTGTTTAGGCCATATGACCTGTAACACAGCTAAAATGTATCACAAAGGTACCTGCATGTTTGTGTACTGGAAACCCATGATATTCTCTGTATACATCAGAATCAGTCACCAGCCAGTCTTGTTTCTCCATTTCTTTTCTGAGCACCTGTTCAATGAAGTTGCTTGCTGTAGGGATAATCTTTAAAAGGCTTAAAATTACAAAAAATGTTTCCATACTCTCAATTGTTTTTCATTGCCATTTGACTCTTCTTACTCACATGTTCTCTTCTTAGTCTCTACCTCTGTAATCTCTATTTTTTTTTAAACTTGCTTCCAATTATGTATTCTTTTCAAGGAAAATCAATTTTTAAATCTTTAAGTAGTAATTTCTTTTAGACAGACTGTATTACAACCCATGTAAATTGATAAAACGTTCTACTTTTTTAGGAATGCATAAAATGTATAACATTCTATTTTATAAAATTGTATAACTGTACATAAAATGTCTAATATTTTTTTCAGCTGTGTAAACCTAACAATCTTTATTTGAAGTGTATAACTTACGTTTGCTTGCACTGTTTTCTTGCCTCTGAGCCTGGGTTGCCACTGAAAAGGGTCTTTGGACCAGTCCACCTACCCAGTTACCAAATAGTAAGTAAATAAATAAAACATGCCAGGGAGAGACTTTGTAAAAAGCTGGTAGAATAAATAAATAACTAAAATAAAATAATACGTTAAAAAAGGCACCTAGTCAATGGAGATTATGTTCTCCCACTGTGTGCCAAATGACTCAGTTTTAGAGAAAACTGTGTAAAGTAAAAAATTATGATGGAAAGTTGAAAAAAAATGTTAAGAAACAAATGCTAGAAGTGTTAGAAATGTATTACTTGGTCCTCTTTGGCAAAGAGCTTGTTTTTTCTTGTTTATAATTAACAATCCAGATGAAGAATGTTTGTACATAAAATGGTGACCTTAAAGTACTTAACTGTTAACAGGTGTGAGTGATTGTGTGGTGTTTGTGTGTACTTATGTCTCTGCATGTGTGTGTGTATGCTTCATTGTCCCTTCTTTGTGATGCTAACTGAGTCTAGCTTAATTTTAATTCAATCAGTAAAGGTATTGTTTGTTTTTTGCCCTATAAACATGGTAATATGTTTTCAAAGTTGCTTCTGAAAATAAAAGTTTATTTGCTTATTTATCGATCATTTATTTGTTTGTTAATTTATTCATTTCATTAATTAACTAATTTATTTGTATATTTTATCTCAATAATTGAGAATGTCCAGTTTGCCATTTTTCATTTTTACTTGAGGCCCGGGGAGAAAAATCCATATGTGCATATGTCTCTATATGTTTGTGTGTGTGTGTGTGTGTGTGTGTATGTGTGTGTGTGTGTGTGTGTGTGTGTGTGTGTGTGTGTGTGTGTGTGTGTGTGTGTGTGTGTGTGTGTGTGTGTGTGTGTGTGTGTGTATGTATAATTAAATATTCTGCATTTGCAACAGACTGTACAAAACTGTTAAATTAGTTAACTTCGCTTTGTTGTATATATTCTCATTATATTCCATTTGTGATATACATTTTTGTCTTGAGTACTGTAATTGTAACTGAAGCTTTTCTCCTGGGGTCTCCACTGAAAATTGGCCTTGGCTCAGCTGAACAACCAGGTTAACAAATGACAATAAATAAATAATAAATGAGCTAAACAAAGAAAATGCAGTTAGTCAGTTTAAAATAATGCATAACATTTCATTTACATACAATACATGGCTTGCATGTATACTTAGATTTATAAGACAGGCAAGAATACCTAATTTCATTTATCAGAGAAGGGTGAACACAGAAACAACTACTTACATCACTGTTAAATGCAGATGAATACAGTGATGCTCATGCAGCTCATGAAATTTTTTAGCTGCTGGTACGGTTCATATACAGAGCTATATGTTGAGTAGTGTGACTGTACAACACAGTATGAGTTTAATGTAGAAGTCCGGGCTTATGTTATAGCCTGACTGTTGTAGGACACCTATGATGTGAAGTGATAACTAATGTAATAACTGTCATCTATTATGCTATTGTGCTGATGACATACTAGTGTAACATTTTAGTGGCAGTAACCAAGGCTGAAGCATGACAAGGAATGGATTATGATGGAATGAGAGTAACAGGATGATACAGCATGTAAGCAGAGGACACGACTATTAACTGAGAATTGGGGAGGTGGCAAGGATGGGTTATAGGATTTAATCATATGAAAATATAGGAGATATTTTATCTGAAGTCTCTGAGAGTGGTTGCACTGGTATTTTATGATGTTGTAATCAGATGATGAATGCTGCTATCTTATTAGATTTTGTTGTGTATGCACGTTTTGTTTTAGCCAGAAGGCACTTATTGACTTAATGCGCAAATGAGTGCTAAATAAAGGAATATCTTTTTATTTGCAATTCCAGAAACAGCCTGACCACTACAGATCCTTCAGTGTTTTTTCTGTGACCCGGTCCTACTCTACACATTTTCACTGATAACCCATTTCCACTCTTTTAAGTATGTCCTTATTGCAGTGTGTCTCATGAGTTTTCTGAAAGGTGAAATTTGGTGATACTTACACAGAGGCCTTGGGTGTGGTGGTGTTAACAACAGGTATGTTAGAATAGTCGGGAACCTTCATTGTCTGAGAATGGAGCAGAAAGAAGGTATAGCCCTGGTAAAGTCAGACCAAGAGATGATCCATTGTTACAGCTATTCAGGACACATAAATCACTTATTATCTATTTGAGATCTGTTATGCTAACAGATATAATCCACACACACACAGTCTCTGCCTCTAATTAACTCACTTAACCAGCTATTTCTTCAAATGGATTTCAGGTTTACCCAGGTCCCCTATGCTCCTTCTGTCCACAGTCAAATCAATGACATGAGACATTTATAACAGACAGTATTTTTAAAAGTATACTTCTCAATTTGCAGGCATTAAAAATAGGAACAAAGGCCCTTGAAGTGTAAGTATAGCCAGATAAAAATCTGGACATTTAATCAGTGTAACGTAAATACAAAACAGCACATAGCTCTTCCTGCTTCCTGTATAAATGTAGGATAAAATTCAGAAACACATTATTTTAAAAAACAGAGTGGCAAAATTTGTCAAATATATAAACACATTAATGAGATATATTGCAAAATTCTACCACACAAGGTCATTTATTTTTGCTTCTGAAAAATGAGATGTAAAGTGTGTTTCCTTTTCTTTACATTATTGGTACCACTAGTAATTTGGTTTTGTAGTGCTTTTTCTGTATACTAGACAGCCTCAAAAATCACATGTGATGGGGGAGATTAAGAAAATTATGTGAAGGAGTAAATCATGTCTGAAAACAGGGACATACCTCCAAAAATGGGTACATTATCTACAGGGGTAAATCAGGCCTGAAAACAGGAATGTTCCTCCAAAAAAGGCACAGTTGAAAAGGCTGTCAAGCAATGAGGTGTTCATCTAGCCTGCAGAAACTGGGAGGTCATAGCATCCCTGGCAGCAAACAAAACCAGGGAATCCTTCAAAATAAAGCCATGAACATTGTTGGGAGGAATTTTATGGCTTTATATTGAAGTTTTTGTAGTATTGTTATTTGGTCTGATGAAGCATTGTCATTCTTAATGTGAAAGTTCTTGCCTTTAGTAAATTGTTGTTGATTTGGTATTGGTATTTGGCGTTTATTTTATGTCTGCTGTGTGAGTCACTGTCAGAGAGATGAAGAAAGTAGACAGGAGTATAAGGAGATGAGGTGCATGGCAAAGAGAGAGATGGCGAAGGCTAAGGATAAGGCATATGAAGAGTTGTATGAAAGGTTGGACACTAAGGAGGGAGAAAAGGACCTGTACCAATTGGCTAGACAGAGGGACTGAGCTAGGAAAAGATGTACAGCAGGTAAAGGTGATAAAGGATAATGAGGGAAACATACTCACAAGTAAGGAGAGTGTGTTAAGCAGATGGAAAAAGTACTTTGAGGGGCTGATGAATGAAGAGAATGAGAGGTAGGGAAGGTTTGATGATGTGGGGATAGTGAATCACGAAGTGCACTGGATTAGCAAGGAGGAAGTAAGGATAGCTATGAAGAGGATGAAGAATGGAAAGGCTGTTGGTCCAGATGACATACCTGTGGAAACATGGAGGTGTTTAGGTGAAATGGCAGTGGAGTTTCTAACCGGATTGTTTAAAGAAATCTTGTAAAGTGAGAGGATGCCTGAAAAATGGAGAAAAAAGTGTTTTGGTACCGATTTTTAAGAATAAGGGTGATGTGCAGAGCTGTAGTAACTACAGAGGGATTAAATTGATCAGTCACAGCATGAAGTTATGGGTAAGAGTAGTGGAAGCTAGGTTAAGAAGGGACGTGATGATTAGTGATCAGCAGTATGGTTTCATGCCGGGAAAGAGCACTACAGATGCGATGTTTGCTCTGTGAGTGTTGATGGAGAAGTACAGAGAAGGTCAAAAGGAGTTGCATTGTGTTTTTGTAGATTTAGAGAAAGCATATGACAGGGTGCCTAAAGAGGAGTTGTGGTATTGTATGAGGAAGTTGGGAGTGTCAGAGAAGTATGTAAGAGTGGTATAGGATATGTACGAGGGTAGTGTGACAGTGGTGAGGTCTGCAGTGGGAGTGACAGATGTGTTTAAGGTGGAGGTGGGATTACATCAAGGATCAGCTCTGAGCCCTTTCTTATTTGCAATGGTGATGGACAGGTTGACAGACGAGATCAGACAGGAGTCCCTGTGGACTATGATGTTTGCAGATGACATTGTGATCTGTAGTGAGAGTAGGGAACAGGTAGAGGAGACCCTGGAGAGATGGAGATATGCTGTAGAGAGAAGAGGAATGAAGGTCAGCAGGACTAAGACAGAATATATGTGTGTGAATGAGAGGGAGGATAGAGGAATGGTGAGGATGCAAGGAGTAGAGGTGGTGAAGGTGGATGAGTTTAAATACTTGGGATCAATAGTTCAGAGTAATGGTGAGTGTGGAAGAGAGGTGAAGAAGAGAGTACAGGCAGGATGGAGTGGGTGGAGAAGAGTGTCAGGAGTGATTCGTGACAGACGAGTACCAGTAACAGTGAAAGGGAAGGTTTACAAGAGGGTAGTGAGACCAGCTATGTTATATGGGTTGGAGGCAGTGGCACTGACAAAAAGGCAGGAGTAAGAGCTGGATGTGGCAGAGTTAAAGATGTTAAGATTTGCACTGGGTGTGACGAGGGTGGACAGGATTAGGAATAAGTATACTAGAGGGTCAGCCCAGGTTGGAAGGTTTGGCGACAAAGACAGAGAGGCAAGATTACATTGGTTTGGACATATGCTGAGGAGGGATGCTGAGTATATTGGGAAAAAGATGCTAAGGATGAAGCTACCAGGTAACAGGAAAAGAGGAAGGCCTGAGATAAGGTTTATGGATGTGGTGAGAGAGGCCATGCAGGTGGTTGGTGTGACAGAGCAAGATGCAGAGGACAGGAAGAAACGAAAACAGATGATCCACTGTGGCGACCCCTAACAGGAACTGCCGAAAGAAGATGATGTGTGAGTTACTGTATTTCTTCTATTTTACAAGTGTATTTCATTTGTGGACTCCAGCAACACTACCTGACACTTTGTTTTAGTTCTTTGCTTTGTGGAGATTTTGTCTGGTTGAATCACTGAGTGAAAATGAATTATTTATCATTTCAGTTCTTCATACATGGCAGTAAAACATGGCAATGAAGGTAACTATTGTATTAGTTAAAAAGAACAATAATTTGAACAAGCCATTTTAGTATTTGCAAACTGTATTTTTTCTGCAGTGAAAAGAAATTAAAAGATCTTTGGCAAGAAGGAAGAAATAACTAAAATAACTTTTTTAACATATTTTCAAAAGAAGTTTGTGAACCCAATAAAATCAAAAAGCAGGAGTGAAATTTACAAAACAAATATAGGATAAAGTTAAAACATATCAAATGACAAAGGTGTCAGAAATTTCAAGCATACCAACCTTTGATATAAACTATGACACACACAACATAAGTTTTCACTGGACAAATTGGATAGCAAAATAAAATGATTAGGCTACTCTCCTGAGTATATCAAGAAATGCCAGACTTAAAATCTGCTTCTTCACACTGCATATGCTAGAAGGCAAATTGCACAAAATAAAAAAAAAAAAAAAAAAACTTAATAATCATTTACATCCTGACAATAATGATTATTTTATTTTATTTATTTATCATTTGTTGACCGGGAAAGTCCAACTAGGTTCCACAGAGCCTGTTTTCAGCAGAGGCCCAGGGAGAAATGCTCCAGATGCATGTCTTTGGAATGTGGGAGGAAACTGGAGTACCCGGAGGAAACCCATGAAACACAGGAGAACATGCAAACTCCACACAGAAGGCACCCCAGCCGAGAATCGAACCGGAGAACCTCTTGCTGTGAGGTGACAATGTTAACCACTGCACCACTGCACTGCCCAGGCCTTTCTCTGAGGCAGGCAAGTTCTGGAGTGCAAGGTAAGTTTTGAGCATGACAGCACTTACTAGAGAAAAGGGTTATACTCCATTAGTGGGAAGAATAATTAAAAGAAAGAAAAACTGAAAGAAATAAAAATTTAATATTAATGTGCAATATCAAAATTATAGCAGATAACATCGCAGTTAATGGGCCGTTTTCATGATGGCTTGCACGGAGTCTAAGAGTAGGGTAAGACTCCATGCAGCCATCATGTCCGATGAGCGATCCAGGAACAGCCTGTAGGGGCGTGTAAGAGAGCTCCTAAAACAGCTCTTACACGGACAAGGCTGGGACATGCAAATCACCTCAATTGCAGGTGAAAGGCATGCAAATGAGGTAGATTTGCGATTCAGGAAACCCGAACCTGTCCGAGTAAGAGCAGTGTTATTTGCAGAAATGTACTCAGTTGACAACTGAGTACCGTTCTCCAAATAGCAAAACGGAGCCGTGACTGCTCCAAATAAAGGTTGCATCCAGTGCAGGAAGCATGTCAATGGCCAAATATACGGCCATTGGAAATGTTCCCTGATGCAAAAATTAAAATAAAAATATTTTTTTTTGCCAATTTCCGATGTTTAAGCATAGCGCAGTGGCGCGCAAACAGGCTGTGCTCTAAAACAGAGAATACTACAAATTAAAACCCACAAATGTGGATTTTATTGAAAGTGGTAATGTACAATGCAAGGGAATGGCAGGCTGAAGACAAGATGGCCACTGAGTAGAGGTTGCTAAAGGGGGAAGCTCAGTCTAAGACATGTAATCAAGCATTAGTAGGCAATCCTATGTAAATGAGTGTTAGGATAGTGAATTGCTAGTTTACATAGCAAATGAGCACAGTCAGTGGAGTGTAGGAGTAGGATATGGGGAGTAACAGAGTAGAAGATAGGTGACATCACGAGTGGGGTATGTATGAAAGAAGTGAAGCTCTTTGGAGCAGAGTGGCATGTGTCCACTGTCATTTAGACATCATGGAAAGAGGTATGTCAACAGGTAGGCTAGGGAAAGCCAAGAAATGGAAGGTGTATACTGTGGATAATACCAGAGTTTCTTGCTGAGCATGCATGCGCACGTGTGCGTGCCTGTAAACCCGAGTAAGACAGAGTGCACATGTGTAAGCGTGTGTGCATGCGTTTAAGCCGGAGTAAGCATGTATAAGGCTGTTTAAAGAGTTGTAAGCGCGTTTGCACTGGTGTGCACACGGTTTAACCTGAATAAGCAAGTTTTAGTCCGTGTAAGCATGTGTGCGTGCATGTTAGCTGCTGTGTGCGTGTTTGCGCTTGTGTGCGTGGCGCTTCCCCCCTGAGGAAACAGAAAGGAAAAAGGAAGCACAACAAATAGTAGGAAGCTACCAGGGAGTACTAGCAGAGCTAGCAGGTGAAAACAATCAGAATCAGGCAATTACACAGGCAGTACACTAGCCCAGCCCAGCCTAGCACTTAAAACTCTGCCAACAACAGTGCATTATGTTTCTCACAACAGACACTGCAGTAAGCTAATAGAAGTGAAAACTGAAAAATCTTTACTGAGACAAAGAAATGTTAGGGGCTGCCATTGCTGTTATAAGGCAACATATGCAACATGCTGAGGGTGGTGACAATGAAAATGCTGCTGGACAACCCACAGTGAGGAGACGGAAAAGAGTGTATAGGCCCAGGGTAACCTACCAGGGGCTACATGAGCTGGAGATAGTGGAGTGCTATAGAGTGGACAGAGACCTCCTGCAGCAAATTGTTGAGCTGTGCAGGCCACACCTCACACACAGAACCAACAGAGGGGAACCCATCCCAGTGGAAACCAAGGTATGTGTTGGCCTAAGAATATTAGCAACAGGTACCTTCCAGAGACCAACTGGTGATATGATGGGGATATCACAGGCATCAGCATCCAGGGTACTACACCAGTTCCTGGATGCCATGTCAGCACATGTCAGTGATCATGTATATTTCCCCAATTCCCGTGAGGTATTGGCCAGCAATATGCGTCTCTTCCAGCAAATAGCGGAATACCCTGAGGTAGTGGGTGCAATAGACTGCATGCACATATGCATTCAAAGCACCAGCCGGTGAGTGGGGTAGGGTCTACTTCAACCGCAAGGGCTTCCCCTCCATCAACTGCCAGGTTGTGTGTGATGCCCAGGGCATAATACTGAATGTGTGTGCAGGCTACCCTGGAAGCTACCATGATTCCCATATCTGGCATCTGACACAGTTGTACCAGACATTTGCCAATGGGGACATCCCACATGGTCACCTAGTGGGGGATGCTGGCTATGCACTGGAGCTGTGGCTGATGACACCCATCAGAAATGCATACACACCTAAACAGGAATGCCATAATGAGGCACACGCACAAACACGTAATGTAATAGAGCATGTGTTTGGGCTGTTCAAGTCATGGTTCCAGTGCCTGGACACATCTGGTGGAACCTTGCAGTACTCACCAACTACATGTACCCAAATTGTCATGGTATGTGCTATGCTACATAATATGATCCTGCGAAAACAGCAGCAGCAGGACCAGCATAGGCCTGGGCCAAACAGCTCCCCACCATTGCCAAGGCCATCACAGGCAGAGCGTGACTCGGAGGAACAACAACCTGACCCTGCCCCAGTAGGCAGAAGGAGGCGTGCCCAGTATGCTTTGACATTGGCAAAGAGGCAACGCATAGCACATACACTGGCTCAGTAGGAACTCTGGAAATGATACCCCTCTCCAACTCACACATAAAGTAAAAGGGATGCCTAAGTTGACACTACCTGCTTCCAAACATGTGCAGGGAGTGTAGTATGTGCATCCGACATAGGCAGCCCTGCAGCACCACCTAAGGCATGAATGCCATGTGTTAAGCAATATAAAGCAGTGCTAAACAGCAATTACCACCATGTAGTATATGCAAACAAAATCGCACACACCAACTAGCACAACTGTGGTCAATGTTCAGTAATATTGGGCAACGTCCAGCAATGTTGTTGAATATTGAGCAATGTCGGACAAGCCTGGTCTAAGAAGGGCATAGCTGAACAAAAGCCAACATGCTCATATTTGCTTAACAGGCCCTTAAGCAGTCTGGTTTGATCAGTAATGAAAATATAAAGCAGTAATGGGCCTCGAACCCAGGATACTGTGCACTGTAGCCAAAGTACTGAACCACTAAACCATGACAGTATTGCAGTGGTCCACCTGTATGACAGAATGTTGATATGTCTATGCAAAGTATTCCATGGAAACCCTGCAGGCACAGCATAATCCTTGTTGAGTTATGACACAAAAGGTGAGTCCTGCAGTGAGAACAGAACCTGACTTCCAACACACATAGTATAAATGTTAATATTGGTCATGTTCGCACACATCAGCAAATGTAGTGGACCTGAGATCCTACTAAAGGGTCACACTGGGCATGCTCACACACTTGAATAAATGAGACAAATGTCAGGCAACAAAACATGGAATGTCAGAACTGGGCATGCTCACACACTTAGGCCATATCTGAGTACAGCAGTGGGTCACGCATATCTGGCAGTTGCATGTGTTAACCCAGGAACCTGTCACTATACAGCAATCTGCCCTGTGCACACAGTTATATGACAACAGACACATCTATAATACAGTGGAACCCTGTCATAATCAAATATGTTCTGCAGATACTGAAGTTCTTCATGGAAACTGGTAAAGCAAAGATGATAAAGACCTGCAAACAGTATCAGCAATAAACATTGTGCATCTTGAACATTAGCATAGGTTCAGAGGTTGATACTAGGCTATCTGCCCTAGGGCATGTACAAGCCTAGCCAGAGTGTGTTTGGCATTTGCAACCCTGTCAGATTACTACACTGTGTGTGTGAATAGTAGGTCACACAAGATAGCCCATGTACATTTATGCTAGTGTGCCTCTGTCTAGCAGGGACACAGAAGATATCCCAGGGGTAAATATACAATCACCCATACAGTCATCAGGATGTCTCCAGTAGGTGGTCAGTGGGTGGCTCTGCCTATGTGAAACTGGGATTACATTCTGTAGTGAGTGGAGCCTCTGGGATAAGAATCTGTCCCTCCACAATGTCCTATTAACATCTGTGCTGAGGTATATGTCCCTGCAGTGTGTAGCTCCAAGGGAGTTGGATATCCTGAGGTGGAGCATGTCCAGTAATTCTGGTTTGGGTATAGCTGTAAACAACAGGCACACATCATATCTGAGTAGGTGGTAAGTGACTGAGTAGAGCTGGAGTTACTGCATCTGAACTATGCAGGGCATCTGTGTGAGTCCCTAGATCTGCTTGGTGAGGACCGTCCATGGCTAGTACAGTTGCTGCAGGTATCAGGTAAGGTACACCCCAAATGTGGCATTGTAACCAAGCATGGATGTGATGAGTATAGGGGCACAATGACCTCACTCGATCTAGATGTGAAACCATATGGGATAAGGTGGCACACATAGACGGTGTGTCCAACCACTTTGGCAATGTGAATGTTAAAGGCGACAGTACGAACAAGTGATGTCCCCAAACCCCTAACAACTCCTACCATATGTAATGGAGTACTACCTATGTGGTAATGTGTGGGCATGTTGTTACTCCCAAAGGGGATGACTATGCAACTAATGGCATTTAGCTGTAGGCCATGGCTCTGGCACCAGTCATCCATCTCTGTGAGACCCTGATTGAGTATGCATGTGGCAGCTGGAGAATTGATCATGGCACCCAGTTTGCAGTCACGTGCAAACATGTTCAGCCATATTCCCCCTGTGATAGCCTGTACGTAAGACAAATATATACTGAACAAGAGAGATCCCAGGACCAAGCTGTGTGGGATGCCATGTGTAACTGGTGTATAGTCAGACATGGCACCTGCAATTCTGACCATGTGGGTGCTATCCCTGATCTAGGTATCAATCCATTGTGTGAGATATGTGTCCAAATTGACGCTGGTGAGCCTATGCATAATAGCCCAGTGGGTTATTGTGTTGAATGGTTTTGCAAGGTTCAGGTAGGCTGTGTGGATAGCCGTCCCTATGTCGATGGACCTGTTAGCCATTTAAAGAATACCTACAGGTTCAAGAGGCAAGATCTGCCCACAACAATGCTGAATTGAGTAGGACACAGTGTCTGTAGGTTCCCGATGTCTATGTGTAGGAGTCCTATGACAATATGCTCCATAGCTTTGCAGAACAGGCTACATAGGCTTATAGGGCAATATTGTCTGTGGTCCATTGTGGCACCAACTCTGTGGAGAGGGACCACTGTCGCAGTAAGCCATTCCTTGGGTACATATCCTGTGGTAACTCCGATATTGAACAGTGATGTAATGTGAGGGTTGCGTTTGTCATGATGCTCGTGTATGATGCAGGCTGGGACACCATCTGGTCACATTGATACAGTGATGTATGCTGTGGAGAGGACAGCACTCACCTGTTACTGTGTGATGTCAGGGAGGTTATACTCTGTTGGGATGGATAGTTGCTCCTTAGGGGGGATGGGTGGGAGACATCTGCACTGAACCTGTTTGCCAGGATGTAGGCAATGCCAGTGGGTTCAGGGTAGGTTTAGTCAGTATGCAATAACTCACAGCATATCAGTGAGTGTCCACCCAGGTTCCTGACATAACTGAAGAAGGCTGTGTGATAGTCCTACGTGTCAGGTGCAATTGTCTGGTAGAAGCGGCCCTTAGAAAAGTCCATGAGTGATTGTAGCTGTCTGCTAGTACAGACCACAGATGCCTTTCCAGTCTGGGATTGTGCTCTATCATGTAGTAGCGTCCTCCTGACATTGTACAGCTTATTAATGGCTGGGGTCTACCAGACAGGTTTCCTGCCATTGTAGTAGTGGGTCTTGTTGTTATTTGGGATAGCACAATCCATGCAGTCCACTAGGTGTCCATAGAATGTGTATGTAAAGGATGTAGCAATGTGAGCCATGTATGCCACTGTCTCAGGATCTCTGAAGGATACCACCTTGCTTCGGTGAAGTGAGATGTTGGCTAATGAGAAGTTCACCAAGATTACCCAGGATGGGTGTGTGGAGGGTATATGTATGTCGTGTGATATACATGTATGTTCTGACCTTACCAATGAGGGGTATATTGCTGGTGTGGAACATAGTGTCCCCATGTTGGTGATGAGCAGGTCCAATATGTATTCCCCCTTGTGGTTGTGCTGACTGGTTGTGCCAAAGCATATGAGTCCACAAATTGTAGTGACTGTTGGGTGAGGTTGTCGGGGCTAGAGTACTATCCCCAGTCAATATGTGTGTATATGAAGTCACACAATATAATGGTGTCTGTGGAGACCTTCATATTCTCCATAGTTCCCACAAAAGCCGAGTGTGGTTCCTGAGTTTTTGAGTGTGTTCTATAGCAGGCAACAAACTGAAAGGCAGTATTGCACAATGGTAGTTGTATATGTATGGTCTGTGATGCTGTGTTCAGTGCTACTAACCTGGAGGTGTGTGTATCTGTGATGTATATGGATACTCCCCCTAGTTGTGTTGTCTGTTCCAAGTCTTGTTGTCAGACAGCATGTTATGAAACATAACCTGGTAGTGCTGGTGTGCATAAGCGAGCCTGAACCAGGTGTCTGTCAGTGCACAGATATTGCTCTCCTCCATACTGAGGAGAGTCCTGACTGGTCACAATATGAGGTTAACACAACTGTTGTTGAGCAGCATTACCCTTAATTTCATTTAACCTGTAATGTCTATGGAGGTGGGTTTGTCTTCTGAGCCCTGCTTAAAAAAGGCACTCTGGTGGTAGCAAGAGCCTTAGCCAGCATACCAAAGTCCAAGGGTGACAGGTGCAAGCTGTCCATAGTGAAGCTACGTGGCATGTTGAGCATGTTACCATACACTGACAGACACTGTATCCCCTATGAATGAAACAAATTTGTTAGCCAACTGTTAAGTGTGATATGTGTGTCCGTATACTGTGACATCATAATTGGTGGGTGAAGATGCTAGACAAGGTCAGGCTCATACTGGCCTGGGCTATATGATCAGAGTGTACCTCCATGTATCATGTCATGTGGTCCAGGGAGTAACATCTGAGGTTGCACACACCAGCATGGACAATGATGGTGCCAGTCTTGTACTTGCTTTGGAGTGACCTGACTGCCTGTGTTATGCGGCAGATCCTGGCACCCAACAGACAGCCCAAAGTGACTATTCCCTTGTCAGGGCTGGGGAGTGGTACGTCAGTGTGTCTGAACATAAGTGTCACCTATTACAAGTGTATTAGGCGTGTTGTTTAGCCCGAAGGGCAGTGACTGTGTGGCACACTGACATTGTGAACTTTGTGATATGTGGGTATTGTAATGGGGTAGCAGGTGTGTGTGTGTCTGCTTTGGAGGTCTCTGCTACTTAGGTAGAGTACATTTACAGCATCTGAGTATGTCAATGTGTGCTAATGTGGTTTGAGTGCTGTTGCAAGAGGATATGTGAGACTGATATGTGGTGTGTGTGTGGTTACCTTCACCACCTGATAGACTTTGCCAGTCATGGGTCGAGAGAGTTCAGCTCCCTGTATATCTATATAGGTGCATCTCACACATATATCTGAGTTTGTCAGGAGGAGGAGAGGGTTGTCTGTGTACATGAGGCAGATGTGACATTGTGTCAATATCACAATATCCACCAGCTGGACTGAAGAGTACACACAAAACCGATCCCTGGACATGCCAGGATATTATCATGACATACTCTGTAGCCTGATCACAAAGGATCAGTAGGGTGTGAAGTGTGTAAAAGAGTATAACAGGGATTAGTGCTCATGATCATTAATGTTTTGTAAAGAGGAACTGAGAAGGAGTCCAGACTGAATCATGACACTTCCTTCAGCTATGTCATAAATATCAATGTACACCCATATATGTCCTGAGTCAGGGCCAACTGTACCCGAGTGTCAATGCCGACATCATGACAGACAGGCCCATATGTACATATCCATCCCCCACTGACAATAGTCCACATCATCATACCAGGAGATATCACATGTAGAATGGATGTGCAGCTACCCCCACTGCATTAATAATGTCAGATTTAATAGTCATGGTCTCTTTAGTTGTAACTCTGTTGGTGTTATATATACTTTACAATGCCCCTGTAACAAATTCTATATTGGAGAGACAAAAAGGGCATTTAAAACTAGACTGTTAGAACATGTTAGGGATATTAGGAACTCTAAAATGGATAGCCCTGTAGCAGTACATTTTGCAGAATTCCATAATAAATGTAGTGAAGGTTTGAAAGGGACAGTACTAGAACAAATTTGTGTTTCTGTGTTTAACAATGTTAGTATGAAAACTCTTTTACTTCAAAAAGAAGCTGTATATATATTTAAAATTCAAAACTATGTCTCCTTTTGGGCTAAATGAAGAGCTCAATTGGAAGGCATTATCTTATTAAGGTGTCTTTCTAATTGATTAATTGTATAATTATTTCAGTGCTTTTGTATATATTGCTGTGTTATTCAAGCATTTTATTCTCCTTGAAGGCTTCGGCCGAGACGTCAGAGAGTTATTTCAGTTTTTCATTAAATCTACTTGGTGGATATTGTTTTCGTTGTTTGTTTTCCTGGTTGCTTCCTGTTGTTCCAGTTGGATGAGCAGCTACCCCCACTGCCAAAAGCATGGTAGCAGGTGGAATACATTTATTCCCAATATGTGTCATGCACAAACTACAGAACAAACAGATCATGCACCTGAACAGTCAGCTGAGCCGCACCCTCTACACAGGATGTGGAACCGTTGAATGTGTCACAGCTACATATGGCACTCCCCACAAGTGTTGGTGCACAACACACCATGGGAAGTCAAGTCCAGTACACATATGAGGTCTGATCTGCAAGGTCATGGAGTCCATCATGGTTGCAGTCATAAACAGAGCTATTGGAAGCTGACACACACACAACCCTACCAACTGTGGTATGTTCATGTGCGGATCATGGTTCCCAAACATGCTAGACTGTTTGCAAGGCAGCCACCCAGGACATACATCAATGAACACATCTACACATGTGTCACATAGGCTTTGAATAGCCCTTTATCAACATCCCAGACACATGTAGTATCCACAAAACCAAGAAGCTGTGCATAAATATGTGTTGACATATGACGGAATGTCAATGTGTCCACAGATAGATCACACAAGGTAAGGATACTGAGGTCATGTTCAAGCTGTTGACACCTGCTGACCCACATGGACCATTCCTGGAATGGCATAAAACAAAGTGCACACACATCACCATGTCCAGTCTGATGATGTCACCATCCTATAAATACAGCAGGAGAAGGGAAACCAGCCAATAAAGCAAATAGCGCGTCATGTAAATGTGTCTCTTTCCAGTATCATAACATAGTTAGGTAGGGGTTTGAATCCTGAAAAGTGTGTGTGTGTGCAGTTTTCTTTGAGAGGTGTTCCCTTTTTGGAGACTGGGAAAACTCAGTAAAGGAGGTACATTCCTCTTTGGAAAGTCTGATGATGTCACCATCCTACAAATACAGCAGGAGAAAGGAAAACAGCCAGTAAAGCAAATAGCGTGCTGTATTAATGCGTCACTCTCTAATATCATAACATAGTTAGGTAGGGGTTTGAATCCTGTAAACAGTGTGTGTGTGTGTGGGGGGGGGGCTTGTGTGTATGTGCGCAGTTGCCTTTGAAAGGAGTGTCCTTTTTGGAGACTGTGAAAACACAATAAAAGAGGTACATTACTCTTTGGAAAGTCTGATGATGTCACCATCCTACAAATACTGCAGGAGAGGGGAAATCAGCTAATAAAGCAAATAGTGCACCGTGTTAGTGCGTCTCTCTCTAGTATCATAACATAGGTAGGGGTTTGAATCCTGCAAACAGTGAGAGTGTGTGTGTATGTGTGCAATTGTCTTTGAAAGGAGTGCCCTTTTTGGAGACTGTGAAAACACACTGAAAGAGGTACATTCCTCTTTGGAAAGTCTGATGACGTCACCATCCTGCAAATACTGCAGGAGAAGGGAAACCAGCCAGTAAAGCAAATTGCGTGCCATGTTAATGTGTCTCTCTCTAGTATGATAACATAGTTAGGTAGGGGTTTGAATCCTGCAAATGCTAACTGTGTGTGTGTGTCACTGTTGGTCAACGCGGTGTGGGTTTTGCTTTTACTATGGTATGACATAGTATGATGACAACACTAAGTGCATTGCAGACATCAGGTATCTGCGTGGCAAATATATATGTGTACATGTCCCCTCAATCAATACATAGGTGTGAAGCCTACATACTACATGAATACATTTATTTCCATTGACAGGTTGTGCTGCTGCTTCTCAGATCGTAGGTCACATATGTATGTATGTGACACGGCCGTCCACTGTTGTGTTCTGTGGCCAAGGTCATCTGTGGCACACACACCCATGACAGTTACTTAAGAGTAGTGTGAGTGTGGGTATATGCCTGGGGTATATGTCAGACATGGTCATACACAACAAAGTCTGCCAAGAATGGACAGTCTATATAGGTGTATGACTGCCTTGTGGATATGCATTCAGGCCTCTAATGTCTTATGTGATACACCTTGGGACTCCACAATACCTATGGATATGTGGATACCAAGGGACACATGACATAACATGGGTCTGTATGTACACAATGGTACCCGACATACATGTTGAGGGCTACCACCTGTGTGGTACTGACGGGATAGTATGTTTAGTACATGAGGATGACAATGCCATAGTCGGCATACTGCTATACAGCATGTATCACACAACAGGTATCTGTCTGTATGATACCCTTGTGTAGGATATGCATCCCATCCAGGGAATGCATTGTAGGCCAATCCATGCATTCTCAGATTTGGATGGACACATCCCTAGTGTGTCTGCATGTACCTAAGGGGGCTATATGACACACAGGTGTGGTCACAGTAATGGGTGGCGGTCATCACCACTGGTTAGTGTTATAGTGTAATACCGGAAGGATCCAAGTGATACTGGGTTCCCTACTACTGTGTGTCATTTTTCAGGACATCATCCAATCATTGCTTATAGTCATGCTGTTGAGGTTGTGTATACTACCAGACCGCAAATCATTGACTGATATTAACAGTATCACCCGCAGCATAGTGTCAACCCATGTCATACACACGTCTACTCATGTTATTACATAACTGTAGTAGAATGCATACTGGCCATTGAAAGATGCAATGAGATGTTAATGTGTATGACAGGGTATGCCACACGTCCCATGTGTCCACTATGCATGTACATCCAGACAGTACGCACCCACCATGTTCACAGATGTACACTTGCTAATCTGTACTGCACACATCACACACGTACTGTCCACTCACTAACACATGCTGGCAACACATCACACATCAGCCAAGTGGCACATGGGTGGATAATACATACTCAGACCTAACTGTGGTGTAAACAATGCTACATTGACAGAGCTTTGATGCATAATGTCTGCTCAGATATACCTACAAGGATGTAGTTACACTTCCTTGTTGACAACTTGCTATTATTGCTACACTGCTATAGTGTCACCCTGTGCATCAGCACCATGTTAGCCTGTCCCTCTGTCGATAATGCAGATGACAGGAGGTGGCACAGGTATCATCATATGCACAGGGTGTTTTGTTGTTTGCCAGAGCCTGGCATTGACCCATCCAATCAACATGTGTGTGTGTGTGTGTGTGTGTGTGTGTGTGTGTGTGTGTGTGTGTGTGTGTGTGTGTGTGTGTGAGGGACAAGAGTACAGCATGGGCCAATGTTGATGTAATGTGTGTGTGTGTATGTGTGAGCCCTAGTAGTTTGGTTAATGTGTGTGTCTGCATGCACACAGCTCTACCATGTGGCTGCCATATATGGTGGTTTGTGGGACAGCCACAGACTGTACCTGCTTGGCTGTACAGATCACTGTCGCCGGCCACGGACACAGTACCTGTGCCTGGCAGGGGTGCTATGGACAGTATCGGGTACCAACTCTGACTGGGTACTGTCATCAGAGGCAGAGGTATGATGACTGGACCCATGTCCCTGCTGGGACTGGCCAGATCCATGTGCACGTGGTCTACTGGGACGGACAATGGAGAGGCCAGCCCCAGCATTGCTGGGGCTGATACTGCCACTACGGGAGTGGCTGTGAACTGTGGGCCATCCACGACCACTGCCAGCTGTTGCTGTTGCTGGCATGCATCCGCATGAACATCGCAACTGTCCTGCAAGGTCCTGGCTCAAGGAAGACATGTTGTGGAGGGTATGTATTGTCTACCCCCAATGTCTATCAATGACCTCGGTGTATGTCCGGATGGCACCGGCAAGGTCACGGATGCTGTCATTGATAGTGGTGTAATGTGCCCTCTGCACCCTAAGTACCTGCCTGGTGTACCATTCCATACGTGCCTGAGCCCGCATTACATCCCGGAACATAGTGGTCATCGTAAGACCTGTGAGGGCATGCCTGCCAGGGGCAATACATCCAGTGGTTCTCAGGGGAGCACCACTGGATGTATTGCACCACTGGGCAATACGTCCAGTGGTGCTCCCCTGAGAACCCCTGGACCTCCGCCTATGTGGTACTGTTCTGGGTCTACGGCTATGGCTGCTGTGAGGTGGTGCATGTGCCATGGGTACCACACTCTGCTGGTTAATGCCAACTGTATGCTGTCCCTCCCCTATGGCCATTGGTGGTGAAGGATGTAATGGCAGTCTGAGTGTGCACATAGATGGGGTTGAACGCTGTGTACTGTCGATTGGCGGACCAATGACAGACCCTGTCAAATCTCCCTGTGCCAAAATACATGTGTCATCATCACCACTATCTGTGGCAGTGGCTTCAGGTCGCCTGCTGCTTTCGCCAACCCCTACCTCAGCACCTGTGAGAGGAAGACACTCGTTATGGTCTGCACATGCACACATGCACAAATGCACACATGTACACATGAACACATGCACACATGCACACATGCACACATGAACACATGCACACATGCACACATGCACACATGTACACATGTACACATGAACACATGCACACATGCACACATGCACACATGAACACATGCAGACATGCACACATGCAGACATGCACACATGAACACATGCACACAGGAACAAATGCATACTCACTACAGCAGATACACACACACAACAGAAATCCAAATCATACTCAATACTGGTTGAAGGTGGGTGACAGTATCATAAGGCAAACAGTCACATCACACATGTCAGCATGCAGAATAAGTGTTGATCAAGTCCATGCAGTGTGAGTGTAGACAGCCACAGTTAATGACAGTGTACATGGCTGCGGTGCATGTGTGTACATGTTCAGTGATTGCCTACACCCTGGAACACAACGTGTACAAGGACATGACATTTCTGTGCAAGTATTGTAAGCTCTGCAATGTCCTGTGCACCATCACACACAGGTATACATACCATGGCTGCATGTGTTATCTGTGTGTCAAATGGATTTCCATGTCTGATTGCAGTGTCTGTGTCTGTAGCAGATAATTGTGGACACAGGTGTAGCACATGCATGCTATGTACACACACGGGATGAGTGGTGCATGTATATGTGATGGGATACCAATCCTGGACATGGCCATTGTAACAGTATGGGGTGTAGTATCATTAGCCATCATCATCATGCATCATGTGGTCATTCTAGGCCACCAGAACTGTGCTAGACCACCGCCTAGCATGCTGTACCTGAACCACAGTGCTGTGGCTAAGTTCACAATTACACAGCCATGTTGCACAAGGGTGTGTGAGGTGCCCAATAGGGAGCATTGCCTAACATGACTGTGTTATGTGTTGAGGAGTGTTGCACAGCCCCATGCTAGGCCCCTACCCCTCAGGTATATTATGTGTGGTGTGTGGATGACATGTGGGATACTGAAGTGTGACCTGGCAGCGGGTGTCCGGTTACACTATGTGTAGCATGTTGAGGTGTACTGCGTATGACAAACGTGTTATGTTGTGCACATGTGTGTCAACTATGCCTATCCAATGTGCAGTACAGTGTTGCCACATTTGTGTCTGATACTCTGTGCATTGCATGTGATTGAGGCAGCTACTGACATTACTGAGATGTTTCACGTCTCACAGCAAACATGCACAGCATGCATTATGTGTAGGTGTGTTATGTGTACATGGCCTACACCTCACCTATGACATGCACAGTTCAATACCAAGTTTAAAGTGTTAATGCACTCACCAGCATGTAATGTCTGCCCTGCTGTCACACCAGAGGGACCTGCAAGAATATGACACAGTTTGTCAGTGGCCACAACTGTGGCATTGCTACTGTGAGTGTTCTAAACTACAGTAGAACAACAGGCATAGGTGTACAGATACTATTCAAATTATCAGTATTGCACACAATAGGCAGCACAACTGCTAAACACAGTACACATCTCACACATGCATAATCTAGCAATACACGTAACAGTAGTCTACAGCTAGGGCATGTTACCTGCACGCTCCATGTCACCATGCTGGGTGGCTCCAGCCTCCATGACGACATATGTGTGATGTTGTTGCTGCTGTAGGCCAGGAGCCACCACACTTAGCAGCAGTTCCTCCACTCTGGTGAGGGGGGATGTATGGCCACCCCACCACCTGTGGCAAGCTGTTGTCTGTGGATATCAGATGCACGCCGCTGGGCATGTCTAATTAAATCACTGCAGTGATGGTGTACCTGCTCATATGTCCAGTTATGCATGCCTATGTCATTTACCCGACGAACAAGTTCTTGCCAGAGTGCAGTACGCTCCTGCTGGTGCTGGCTGGCCCTGGAAAACAGCAAGGTATAGTGCTGAACCAGGCTGTGGTGGATTTCCTGTTCCTCTGCAGCTGTGTAGCAGGGATTCCTGTGATGAGCCATAAGCCTGGAAAACAAGTAAACGATATGTGTGAGCAAGTCATGTGGCACACTTAACATTATACAGTACAGATATCAGTTAACTGCCATATATATAGCATCTGTTCATCTGTCAGAGGATACGCACATTCAATACCACATATCAGTGGTCAGCCCACAACTGGCTGACAGTGCCTGCCACACTCCATATGACACACCAGTATACACCAGTACTCAGCTCACAGTTTGGGATCCAATGCACAGCCTTGCCAGGGGGGTACATATCAAGCTAATGCATGCAGAAATATGTCATCCATTGCAATGAATGTGAAGTACAGTTACAGTATAACCAGTAACCCACCCTAGTCGTTGATGCCATACCCCTACCTAACATATGTGCACAGTTGTTAATATAGCTGGCATACTGCTGTAACAGAGGTAACAGAGTATACATGTTGCTAGGTACACACGCAAACCCTGCATCACACATGTGATTGCGGACATGGTACAGGCATCATTACACACACATCAGACATTCATACAACACACAAATGTATGCTGACACAGATGAGCATTTCCTGTGTACCTTACAGTACTGTGTGCCCCTACTTACAGATACCTATGCCTGAGGAATGTAATCTGTGCAGACTACAGGAAACACACAAGACAGTGTTACAAGGGAATGTGAACATACACCATACTATGCTGTTTAGGCCTACAGCTTCAGGTGGTACAACAGTTCAAATGTCGGCTGGATTCACCAGCAGTACCACTTACTGAGCATACATGTATTGTTTCAGCCTATGATGGGACACCACAGTCGTACACAAGGAACTACGTCAAAACATATACCATCCTACTATGTCTGCATCCCAATAACTGACACATCTTTCTCTGGCCTCACACTTAGGACACAAACAACCATGACAGAAACAACCTCACACTTAGCTATCACACCGTTACAGACCTTGCACACATTCACTGTCACACACATTCTACCTCACATAGCAGGTATTGCACTGTGTACATGTCTGTGTGCATTGTGTCATAAGTAGGTAATACGTTATTGTCCCTGGGGCCTACAGCAGCCTAGCCATATATGCTACCCTGGCCTTTGACACACATGTAATTAGATTTCACTTCCTCCTGTCAACCGGATACACAGAGGTGATTCCCAGGGTGTGTTACCTATCCCCCAGACAATCATCAGGGGTATGTCTGACATCTGCTACTGAGGAGCCTTGTTTGTTCATGCTGGGTGGTTTACTCCAGAGTATGGCATATTTGCCAATAGGAGCCTATCCCTCCAGCATGTGCTATTTAGTGAGGTTGCAGGGATTAGGGACCTAGGTCGTGTAGCCCGTGGGATTGTGAGGTGTTGACATGGTGGTTGTCTGACTGCTATGGGTGTGGCATACCTCTGTATGTTCGGCAGAGGTAACCTCTGGGTGGACGGTATGCAACGCACTGTAGCTGTGGTTATGTGAGTCAGTCTGCATAGGATATGTGTTTCAGGGCAGTATTACCCTTTGTGAGGTATGTCTGTGGCCTTTCCACTTGCTGTAGTTGTCATGTGAGGTACATACCACATGGGGCATTGTGATGAGTACAGGGGAACACTGACCTATATTTCCGTACATGACACATCGTTTGTGATGACACATACCACGTAGACAGATTACAAGACTAGTGTGGCACTGTGAATATCAAAGGGGAGGCTACTGTCCTTCTGACACCTTCAGTGTTAGTCAGGCAACCACCTATCTGGTAGTTAGTGGGTAAAGTGTTTTGGAATGGGGTATGGCACTGCAGTATCAACACTGGTGTTCAGTCCATGCCTTGGTCACCAGGCACCTGTTGCAATATGTCTGACCCTGTGTCTCCCTCTCTCACTATAGATATATATATATATATATATATATATATATAAATATTTATATACATATATCTTTATATATCACTCTACATATACATATCAATATATATCTATATACATATACATATATATATATATATATATATATATATATATATATATATATATATACACATATCTATATATATATCCATAGATATCCATATATATCTGTATATATCTATATATCTCTCTATATATCTATATATATATCTATATATGTATATATCTATATATCTACATATCTATATATCTATATATATCTATATATGCATATATGTATATATCTATATATATATATAAATATATCTATATATATATGTATATATATGTATATATATAAATATATCTATATATATATGTTACCACTCTCACAAGAGGGGAAAACATACTGGACCTGATCATCACCAACATGGGGACTCTATGCTCCAGACCAGAAGTGTATCCCTCATTGGTAAGATCAGACCATAAACTAATCTCACTGGATATTCACATCCCGACTCCCCCCCCCCCGCCCTGAAAACCACAGTGAAAAACTTCTCTAATGCAAATTTCACACTCCTCAAAACCGAGGTGGAATCCCTCAAAGCCCCCGGGCCTGTGGAAAATACGTCCCAGACCGCAGAATCCTTTATAAATGCATTCTATGAACACCTTCAGGAATGCATGGATCATGCAATCCCAAATAAAACCAAGTCCCAATCCTCCAAAGGCAGACGTCCTGTCTGGTGGACCCCAGCCATAAACAAACTATACAATAGAAGGAGGAAGCTACTACATGATAGAGCAAAATCTCAAAAAGGGAAGGCATCTCTGATCAGTATTAGCAAAAAACTATGGGCACTCATAAAATCGTCTAAGGCCAGCTTCGAGAGAAAAATTGCACAGGACACTAAGGATAATCACAAGGCTTTCTTTAGTTATGTTAGGAACCTGGGTGGGAATTCCCAGATATGAGAAACAACAGTTGGTGTTACTGCTATAATTCAACTAAACCACGATACCACACCAAGAACTTTATTAGATAAAGCTTTCGGGTCTACACCCTTCATCAGTATGAATCATTACAAAAAAATCTACTAAAAGCAAGAAAAAATCTTACTTTACATAAAACTCTTCCATTTAGAATAAAATATAAAAATTAAAATAATAATAAAATTAATAACTTATGCAAACAGTATATAAATATTTAACATATTTACACACAAAAAAGGAGTCACTGGTAACATCTAGCAGCCTATGATGTACTGCATAAGTTATTAATTTTATTATTATTTTTATTTTAATTTTTATATTTTATTCTAAATGGAAGAGTTTTATGTAAAGTAAGATTTTTTCTTCCCTTTAGTAGATTTTTTTATATAGACCTCTATGAGCTATATATTACTTTTAGGCTTGATTGTTAATTAGGAGGTGGGATGGGCTGAAGCATGTGATTTTATATTCTCCTATTTAAATGCTGACTTATTGTAATGATTCATACTGATGAAGGGTGTAGACCCGAAAGCTTTATCTAATAAAGTTCTTGGTGTGGTATTGTGGTTTAATTCCCAGATATGCTCAGAATTAGTCCAAAATGACAAAAAATACACCGAACCCACAGACATTGCCAACATCCTAGCTGACAGATTCAGCACAAACTCCACCCCTCCCCACCAAAAGGGCAAATATCTATCCCAGCAGAGTGCTGCCCCCCTGACATCTCAGATGCTCAGGTAAGAGCTGCCCTCTCCAAAGCAAAAAACACAGCATCCATGGGACCAGACAGTGTCCTGGGCTGCATCCTACATGAACTCCACGAAGAGCTAAACCCAAACATAAAACTACTGTTCAATCTCAGCCTTACTATAGGATATGTACCCAAAGAATGGTACAGCAACAGTGGTCCCTCTCCACAAAGGTGGTGCCTCAACGGATCCTGGAAACTATCGCCCCATAAGCCTGACTAGCTTGGTCTGCAAAGCTATGGAAAGGATCATCATGGACCTCATAAATAAAGATATTGGGGACCTACAGACACTGGATCCTATCTAGTTTGGCTTTGTTAAGGGCAGATCCCGCCTCTTAAACCTGGTTGATTTCTTTGAAACAGTCACCAAGGCCATTGAAGAGGGGGAGGTGGTCCACACAGCCTACCTGGACCTCGCAAAAGCCTTCGATACAATACCCCTCTCGGGCATTATAGATAAGCTCACCAGCTTAAATATAAACCCCTATGTTACTAGATGGGTTGCAAACTGGCTCAAGGACAGAAACCACATGGTTAGAATTGTTGGAGCCATGTCAGACTCCAAACCAGTTACAAGTGGTGTCCCACAAGGCTCAGTCCTGGGACCTCTCTTGTTCGGTATATATTTCTCGGAGGTACAGGCCAACATGGAAGGACTGTGGCTGACCAAGTTTACAGATGACTGTAAACTGGGCACCATAATCGACACTCCAGCCGACACAAGCATCCTCCAAAAGGGCCTCATAGAAACAGACAACTGGTGCCAGAGCCATGGCCTCAAGCTAAATGCCAAAAGTGTATAGTCATCCCTTTGGCAAAAACAAAGTGCCCACAAATTACCACATAGGTGGTAATCCATTAAGTACAGAAGAAGTAATTAGGGACCTGGGGACCCAAGTTGATAGCAATCTCTCATTTGACAACCACGTGGCCAAAGTGGTTAGAAAAACATTTTATATAGCCGACCTAATCATGAAGGGATTCACATCTAGATCAGGGGAGGTCATCGTGCCTCTTTACTCATCCCTCATCAGGCCCATAATTGAGTACATTGCCCCTTTTGTGATGTACCTTACCAGACACCTGCAGCAACTGGAAAGACCCCAAAGTACCTCACCAAGAGGATCAAAGGGCTCAAACAGATGCCATATGCTGCCCGGTTAAAGAAACTCCAGCTCTACTCAGTGGCATACCGCCTGCTCAGAGGCGATCTGTGCCTGATGTATAAAGCCATGTCCAATTCAGAATTAATGGACATGCTGCACCTCAGAAAATCCAAATCCCATCGAGCTACGTGCTCAAGAGACTTGAACCTCAGCACTGAAATAAATAGGACATGCTGGAGGGACAGATTCATAACCCAGAGGCTCCCTTCACTCTGGAATAAAATCCCAGTCCAGGTAAGGCAGAGTCCCTCATTGGCTCTCTTCAAGAGGAATCTTGATGAGTGGATGGGAGATCATAGGTTTACCTCGGGTATCACTTCTGTGTCACTGTTAGACAGAGGCACAGTATACTAACCTCGAAAAAGGGTATAGCAAAATTAATTAATTTAAAATGGGTGGCGAAAGCCAAACACACTCTGGCTAGGCTTATAAATGCCCTAGGGCAGATAGCCTAGTATGAACCTATGAACATATATATATATATATATATATATATATATATATATATATATATATATATATATATATATATATACATACTTGTAAACAGCCACTGCTGTACATATACATGCACATATATGCACATATACTGCCCACCTTTCATGGTGGGAATATCAATTATGGAACAGTTGTGAGACATACAATTATGTAATAATATTGCACAGTGTTGTGCAGAATGCATTTCGCTGTCCTCAGGCCGTATAGCCGTAGCAGACCTCACTGGCTGTAACTCAGTCCCACAGCATTTAACCACCACATGACATATACCTGCACTGCTTGCTGTTTTCAATACTACACACTACAACCTACATAGATATGTGCACATAGCAACCTTCAAATACATATATATGTCCAACCTTCA
Source organism: Protopterus annectens (assembly GCF_019279795.1). Classification (NCBI taxonomy): domain Eukaryota; kingdom Metazoa; phylum Chordata; order Ceratodontiformes; family Protopteridae; genus Protopterus; species Protopterus annectens. The sequence goes on from NC_056732.1 coordinate 1,343,470,212, forward strand.
CTAACAGTTGAAGTATGTTCCTTGCCCTATGCACATCTGCATATACATATAGATACGGACTGCTACCACATAAGGAGTGTTTACAGAATGTAGAGTACCCTTCAGACACATAATTCGGATGCCAGCAAATACATCTGTGTTTCATACCTTACCTTTGTATTTCTCACCTCAGTCTGTTGTACCTGTTGATGTTTTTTTTTATTTGTTAAGGTTGGTGTCTTCCACTGCCTGTGTTTGTTTTTTTTTTATTTTGGTCGGTTGGTGTCTCCAACTACCTCTGTTTGTTGTTTTTCTTTTGTTTTGGTTGGTGTCTCCATCCGCCTCTGTTTTTTTTTTTTTTTTGGGTTGATGCATCCAACTGCCTCTGTTTGTTGCTATTTATTGGGTTGGTCTCCAACTGCCTTTGTTTGTTTGTTTGTCTGTCTGTCTGTCTGTCTCTCACTCTCTCTCTCTCTCTCCAGTTGCTGCAATGATATTATTGCATGTGTGGACAGCAAGTACAGGCTGCTTTTGTAGGTATCTGCACATGTGCATGTGATAGCCTCTGCACCAATTGGTGCCCACCATTTAGTGATTGCATGCAGCCTACTGTGTGATAATTGCAGTTCTCACTGTGATTTCAGGACACTGCTATAAAATGATAGGTTAGGTAGGCGTAGGCCTTTCAGTTTTGCAAGGTGGGGACCATGCTTGTTTGCTGTGGACACTGTTGTGTCAGTCAGAAGGTTGGTATTTGTCTCATATCTGAAGCTGGGTTGTAGCCAGTGAAATGCATGTTGTACTGAAACCTGACTGTTGCTTCTTCCAGTACACTCTTCTTAGTGTGTAAGTTTACTCACACCTCCTAATGCTAACACTGGATACATAGGAGTATGTACTTTCTTTTGGAATTAGGGAATTAACTGGCATACAACAGTAGTTATTGCAATGTATTCCTATGGATTTCCTATTTTCCCTTTACATTCACTCCTTGTAATGCATGTCATATTTATTTATTGCAATGCATTCCTATGGCTTTCCCATTTTCCCTTTACATTCACTCCTTGTAATGCATGTTATATTTCTTTATTGCACTATATTCCTATGGCTTTCCTATTTTCCCTTTACATTCACTCCTTGTAATGCATGTTATATTTATTTCAGCACCAAGTTATTGTATATCTGCTGTGGCTTAGTGGTACATCATGCAGACTGGTGAGTCCAAGGTGTGGGGTTTGAGACTGACAAGGGTATTTTATTTTGCTGCTGAGCAATACAAGGGCCTTGTCATTCAGAGTGACAAAGGCACTTTTAAGCAGTTGTAAATGAGTTGGCATGGGTTTGCGCGATGCTTAGCGATGCTAAGCGACGCTTAGCAATGCTAAGTAATGCTTAGCTTATTGTATTTTAGCAATACTAAGCTAAGCTTAGCTTAGCTTATTTTATGTTAGCAATAGTAAGCTAAGCTTGGCGTAGCTTATCATATCTTAGCAATGCTAAGCTAGGCGCACACATGTGCACACTGGTGCAAACACGCTTACTACTGTTTACAAGTGCTCACTCTCGCTAACCCCCGCGCTCATGTCTTTGACAGGAAAGTAAATGGGGAGATAGGAATGTGGTGATAAAGGGTGCTCAAAGAGGGGAAGACAGTAGGGGAACTAGATTGGGATGCACACAATGGGTGTGGAGAAGGTCCATAGCTGCCCATTTCTTTACCAGCAACAGCTGTGCATATGCAATGCATTAGGTGGGATATTTGAAACCTTCCACCCATGAGAGAGTGGTGAGAACATCTAAGTATGTTGTACTACCAATTATGAATATCAGGCACATGCACTGTTTGTGAACTGCTATACTGTCTTTTGTATGTTACTCACATCTGAACAGTTTGTGGTTTGTGTTGGCATTAGCACAGTCTGCTCAAGACGACTGGACATATTTCTGTACTGTGTATGCCTACCTACACCCTTGGTTGTGCCTGACTACATGGGTATATAGTACCTTTGGGTAGGGGTGCAGAACTGCAGTGTGCATTATTTATTATCGTGTGATGTTTATCTTGCTGAACATGCAGAGTTGCTGTGTACCTGTAAGTCTATGAAGGCTTGTAGTCTGTCTGTGTAGCTCCCACCTGTGGACATATCCAGATGGTAGACAGAGGTCAGCCTAGTATTCTTTGACTGTGCACCACAGCAGTCTTTTCAGCACCTGAACAATGGCATTGTTACAGGTGGTTGCTAGCAGTACATGGCTACATCCTTTGCTATTTCTGTGTTGTACTTCTACATAAGGGCATGCTTGTGGGATTCATTCTACAGCTATTTGTAGAGTGTGTAATGGCAGACAAGCTGATATGCCTGTGTGTTCTGATTCTTCCAGGCCTCAGATACTCTCACTTATATATTTGAACAGCCTCAGGGAAATGTACATATAACTGGGATACACCTGTGATATAGTTCAGACATTTTGCAGTTCAGACTTTGGGTGATTCAGAGCATTTCGATTACTACACCTTTTCTGATGTGCAAGCGGTGTCTACTCTCACTTATTGACATTTGTTATTAAGTGAGATTCAACACCTTTCTGCCTACTGTTAGTACATTTCACAGGGAGTCAGAGGGGCACAGCTAACATTTGTTTACAAATCAGGGTCATCACTGTAGAGCAGTCACTGTTGTGAGGTCTGGCCTGTGACCTACGCTAATATGTCAGTGCATATCCTGCTCTGATACTGTGTGGGGTTTGTAAGCTGCTACTGTAACCTTATTCCCTACTAGCATGGCTGATTCTCTTTTCACAGTCATGTCATGCAATTCAACAACACCTGCTGGTTAAGGCCCACAGAACAAGATTTGTGTTATGCCATTCCTATTTTCCCTTTACATTCACTCATGGTAATGCATGATAAATTGCTTTCAGCACTAAGTTATTGTATATCTGGTGTGCTTTAGTGGTACTTCATGCAGACTGGTGAGTCCAAGGTCCCGGGTTCGAGACTGACAAGGGTATTTTTATTTTGCTGCTGAGCAATACAAGGGCCTTGTCATATAGAGTGACTAAGGCACTTTTAAGCAGTTGTAAGCGGGTTGGCACGGGTTTGCTTAGCTAAGTGCACACAAGCTCACACTCGCGCACCCCCGCTAACTGCTGCTTAAAAGTGCTTACTCCCGCTAACCCCCGCGCTAATTTCTTTTAAAGAAGAGAAAATGGGGAGATAGGAAAGTGGTGAAAAAAGGGGGCACAGGGACATACAGTAGGAAAACAAGCTCAGGATGTGCAGGAAGAGTGTAGGGAATGCCCATAGCTGCCCATTTCTTTAACAGCAACAGCTGTGCATATGTTGAAAATTTGGAGTGAGTTTTGAGACCTTCCACCCCTGAGAGAGGGGTGAGGTCAACATAGTTTGTTGCACTGCCAATTAGAATTATCGGTGTACATGTCCTATGGACATGTGTGCAAAATGGGAAGCTATTTATGGGGTGTAATTTTTTTTCCAGTACAGATTGCCCTTTTTTTATTTTTTTCAGGTGGGAGTGGTAAGTGAGGTAGCGGAAATAGGTATATTTGGGGAGGTAGGTTGGGGAGGTAAACAGACAAGACAAACAAGATGCATACAGTGGTGGAATTTGACTCATGGGGTGGGTAAACACAATTGATGGGGAAGGTTGTTTGGAAATCGCATGCCCATGAGCCTACAGATGGTAACAGTGGAACTGAGATCCCCACCCATGGGCAGTCACCACTGCACCTCCACAGCCCCAGGGTGGCTATGCTGGGGGCTGAGTAGGACGGGCAGTCTCAGCCGTGAGATGCATCACTCTCGCCTCAAGCTGGCGTAGGGGATCAGCGACTGAACGCTGGATCTCCCTACGCACCACAGCCCGGACCCTTCGAAGGGTGATGGGTGGCCCTTCGCCGCCCACGCTTGCATGGGGGGGATGAGCCCCATCCCCTGCAGAGCTTCCACCCGAAGGTGGCACAGGACCAATGGAGGAGGGGAGTCCGGGCTGGGCACCAGAGCCACTGGTGCCAGGTGCACTCGCCAACTGAGGAGGGACAGGTGGGTCCGCTGGGACTGGCCTTCCCATACGTTCTGTGATTCGGTGTGTTTCATTACAACATAAACAAGAGCATTCCAGATTAGTTGTAACAGCATGCAGTAATATTCCCATTAACCTAACACACCACAGTTCCAACAGTTGAACAGCAAACATAACACATGCATATATTGAACAACAATGGTTATTCCAACCACATGCAGAGATGATTGGTAGCAACAGGCCACCATGAACATGGTGTTTGAACAGGGCACATGCATCAACATGAGCGCAAATATTATGGAACAATAGGACATATATCCCGACAAATATTTAAGATATTTAAGATTACACATACCCATTGAGGTGCGGAATTGCATGGTTTATGCACAAACAGTAGGGTGTAGAAAAAAAACTCCATTAACATCTTCTAAACACTTTTACACTACACTCCATTCCTAGTGACTGCAGGTGTATATTCCCTACATGTATTATTACACTTGCCACCATGCATTAGGTTGTGTAATGAGTTTGGCTAGTTCAATCTATACTTGACCTATATCTCACATACTAACTGTTCAGGATGCAGATATTACTGCTACATATTTCATGGTTGCATTTATATTTCTTTATCTACATATCTGGATGTTTTCACATGACATTTTCACTTCTAATTGTACAGAACCCTGCATTTATTGAAGCACACTTACATTTCTGGGGAACATATTTGCATGCTACTCATGTGCCAGATTTACTTATGCATGCCAGCCAGTAACTGACTGTTGAGGACTGTATATTTACTTCACAGCTACTAGCACTTCCATCACCCACTTTAGATAGGACTGCAGAACTCTGGGTTGCCAGCACTTTCTAACACATTACTATTTGTATAATGCAAGGGTACAACAACATTTCATACTAAGTGAAACAGACACATTCTGGGTTTTAGACCTTTATTAATGACATTACACACTTTTCCAGAGGCTCACTCCTTTATTTGTTTTAACGGTATATATGGCAGACATGTTCACGACATATTATACCTTTATTAATAGGTTAACACACTCTTTTTTCAGGCTCACTCACATATTATTTTACATGACAGTGCCTGCAGAGATATTATTCCAGACATTTGTTACCTTTCTTAATGGGTTACTACAATCTTTTTCTGCCTCTCTAATGTTTTTATCTGACAGTACATGCAGAGGACTTATTCAGTCTATTTTATGGCTGTATTATTGGACTACAACACTTTCTTTCATGCTCTCTCCCATATTTTATATAACAATACATGCAGAATAATCACTAACCTGCCTGGTGGTGCAGCCTTAGCAGCCTATCATCATAGGCTTGCTGATTCATAACACGGTCACCTGCAGCTGTAAAGTAAATGAAGGGATATTGAGACATTCCTATCCATTATACATACTCCATTTTAAATCCTTACATACTGCATTCCATGGCTACATGCTCAGTTGTGGGGCATCCCGCTTCTCATGGGCCTCCTGTGTCCACTGGTTCAGGCAGTCCTCCTTTTGTCTCTTCAGGTCTGCATGGTGGTGACAAACCTGCTCACCAGTCCGGGGAACACCTGTGGCACTGGTGAGGTCACGAGCTAACCGGTTCCAAGCCTCTGCCTTGTACTCCGTCCCTTGGAACTGGCCCTGCAGGAGTCTTGCTGATTCAATTAAAGTGGTTTTGTGATTTATACTACTGAGTCATACATTTTTGGTGAATGGGTCCAATCCAGCTGCATCACTTGGGCTACTTTTGTTTTTTAAAATACAAGCTGCTTAGAGAACCCATTTTCAGTGGAGACCCAGAGAGAAAAGCTCCAGAGGCAATGTGTCTTTACTCTGCATCATTGCAAATGCTCAGAAACAATGTCGGACTGAAATGTTTTCCATCACTAATCTGTATTAACGTTATCAGCTGTTATGTATATCATCCACACATCTTTTGAGCTATTCTCTCATTCATACCTCTTTTTCAGATATGGATGTTAAAAGTTACTGTCTCCTTACATTAAGTCTAAATAGGTCTCCTTCAATAGTTCATAACTTGTTTATTTTTATTTTTACCCTGTCTTGTTTTACTTTGATATTATATAATTTCAAAGCTATAGCTGAGACAGTCACATAACCAAGATAGTATGTACTGCAAATAGAATTTCTGCAATGGTATTGACTTGGGAAGAAAAAGATCAGTTAACCAGCCCACTTACCCATTTATCAAATCAATCAGTTAAAACAAAATCAATCAATCAATCAATCAATCAATAAATAAATAAGGAAAAACATTTCTGATAGATGGAAATATTGTACAAGTGAAAAACAGAGCAAGGTTTATAGAAGTAGCATTAGATGAGAACTGAGTACAGGTGAGTAAGTGAGGTAGTTTGAAATAGTGGAAATTTACATCAAACAAAGTCTTAGTGAGTCAAGGGCTGCAGCTACATATAATGCCTACTGCAGGTAGATGCAGTGTACAGTCACATAAATGTGAATCAGAGACATGTTTAGCCAAAAAGTGGAAGATCTCACTATCACCTAATTTGCATGTCTCAGAAATGGTTGTAATTATTTTATTTAACTTTTGTTTACCAGGAAAGTCTGACTTGGAACTAAGCCATTTTTCAGAGGAGGTCCGGAAAAAAACACTCCAGATGCATGTCTTTGCAATGTTGGAGGAAACCCACATGAATGCAGGGAGGACATGCAGACTCCACGCAGAAAGCACCCCAGCCGAGAATCAAACTGAAGAACCTCTTGCAGTGAGGTGACAATGCTACCACTGCAACACTGCGCTGTCAGTTACCACCAGAGCTAGATAGCACTCATTACCGTTAGGGTCTATGCATTGTGTTAACAGGGGCATTCACCAAAGTCATTCACACACACACACACACACACACACACACACACACACACACACACACACACACACACACACACACACACACACACACACACATGACACAAACACACAGACATTCAATAAACATACCAGGAACACAGTCTCTGTCTGACTATAATGGGAAAATTCAGCATTTTGGTCATGTTAATATCACAGGTGACAGTGCTAATTTATGCAGCAGAGTGATTCTTTGAATCTCTCAGCAGTGTAAATCCTATCCTCCAGGCACTTCTAGGAGAGAATACATGGCTGATTAGCATTAACTATTCCCCAGAATCCCTCCTTGTAATATAGCATAGTCATCAGGAGAGTCCAAAACTATGATTCTTGTAGTAAGTGTTTCTGAATACCAGGGAAGGTGTCATCCTTCAGATGAGTGATTAAACTAAGGAATTTTCTGTACAAGCTGATGGTAGCTTAGGTGGCTATAAAGTACTCCATTACACTTACTAAAAAGAACAGGGCACAGAAAGTTTTATTTAAAAGAAAACTGAAATGTAATATAAGCAGAAAATATCAGTACCATTTACAGCAATATAAAACGAAGCAACAGAAATGAACAATAAGTATGACGAGAAGAAAACATTACAAAAATTTTACCCATTCCACTTATTTATGCATTTATGCTACCTTAAGATTCTCTGTCTGTCTGGCTTCCGGATATTTCCATGTTCTATTCCTTTAGCATTCCCTTAGCATTTATCCCTTTATTTTCTCCAAAGCTGATATCAGACTGAGGGTTCAGTAGTTTTTAGTTCCAGTCTTTATTCCTAGACTTGTAAAAGATGTCACAGTTTGACATGTTTTCAGTATTCGGGATCCTTGCCCTTTACTTGGCCTCCATGTCTCA
>NC_056732.1:1343482996-1343571661 GCF_019279795.1 Protopterus annectens
AATGAGATCCCTTTGCTGCTTTGTAAGCTCTCTGTGAACCATGGCTTTTGCTGTAGCAGGCAACTCAGTAAATGTCAGGAAACTCCTACTAGGACAGATGAACTTTATTTGGGATTAATCAGAGTCTCTTTAATTGATGGCAGGTGTGTATCCGAGAAGACTAAATGCTGTAATTAAATCTACAGGTGCTTCAACAAAGTATTAGTTTAAGGGTGTGCACACACAACATAGTATTAGTTTAAGGGTGTGCACACTTATGCAGCCAGCGTATTGTAGGTCTTTTATTTTTTATATTTTTTTCCCCTAACAGATTTGTTTGTTTTTCAATTGAATTGTACAGGTTATAGGTCACAATAAAGGTGGGAAAAGATTTGAAATAATTTATTGTGGTGTCATTTTTTTTATATCACAAAAACTTGGCATTTTAACAGGGGTGTGTAAACTTTTTATATCCACTGTATGTGTATATACACACACACTCACACACACACACACACACACACACACACATATATATATATATATATATATATATATATATATATATATATATATATATATATATATATATATATATACCAACTCCACTGTTGAACCAACTTGGATAAGGGGGAATTCAGACAAAAAACAAAAAATCTGAAGTTGCTCCACAAGCATATAGCTTTGTGACCAATTTGGTACCTCGGCTATTCGCCTTCTTAGGATATGACATCTAAGCATTAACTAGTTACTTTCATGCAGGTATGAACCCAGTTAATTGCATAATTAAACAATTAACCACTTTAACAAAAATTAAATATATTTCATAAATGCAGATATTTCTTTAAAAATACCTTCAAATATAAAACTGTTTTATATTGAAATACATTCAAAAACATAAGTTAACTTCCTGATTTATATGCCTAGGGGATTAAGTTCTATAATTTAATACCATGTTCCTCTCTATTTTTCTTAATTTATTTAAAAAATCACCCCCTCTGGGGAGAAAAGGTTGTGCCAATACACTGAAAAAGAACCTAGCATCTACTCCGTGATTTCCTTAAAAACTGTTCTGTCACCAGACTTTTCATATTTTTATTCCTAACATCATCAAAGTATTCCAAGATGTGATCTTTAACCTTACATTTAGTTTGACCCACACAACAAGCAGAATGATGACTAGTTAATGCTTTGATGTCATATCCTGAGATGGTGAATAGGCAAGGTACCAGAGTGGTAATAAAGATCTGTATGCAGCAACTTGGATCTTTTTGTTTTTTATTTGTCTAAGTTCTATTTGTTGTATATGGGAAAAATTCCTCTGGAAAAGGCATCACTGCTGGCAAAACTCACTGACAGTACTTTGCAATGGAAGTAATCTGTAGACATGTTGAAGCTCAGGAGTTTAATTTTCATCCACCACTACAGTAATGTTAGTGAGCGCCAAGAGGGATTCTCAGAGAAGACGGAGGCAGAAGAGCATTCTGGATGAATCATCAGACTTGAGACTTTGAGATTATTGCCCTGTTTTTAATTGTTAAAATAATACTGACAACTCAGAAAAGACTTGTAGGTCTTTCACTAAATCAGACTTTGATTATGTCAAAAAAGGCACTAGAGTAAGTCTTCTTTGATCCATACCAGCATAGATGGTATTTGTTAGATGAACAGCTGCAATGTAGATGGTATTTGTTAGATGAACTAGGTAGAAATCATGCTACTTAAACAAACCATCCATACAAGCTGCTCCTGAACATGGAATGAAAGTTTGATTACAAGTGTGTTTGAAAAAGGTGATATAAAGGGACAGGCCTATGTTTGGATAAGACTTGTTTGATTAGTGTTGCAGGTCATGGTTGTTGTTGTTTTTCTTTTGGCTTTTCCCGGTTACAAGTCACCACAGTGGAACTCCGGTCTGCTAATGATTGGCAGTCGATGTTTACGGTGTCGAGGTGCCAGCCCAATGCCCAACCTTCAACAAAGGCACGCCCATTCACGCATGTCTTTTGAACACCACTCGAGCATGGGGAGGACATGCAGACTCCACACAGAAGGCGATCCAGCCGAGAATCGAATGGGAGAACCTCTTGCTGTGAGACAACAACACTACCGCTGCACCAGGTCATAGTAGTTCTGGCAATCTCTCACAGATATCAGAAAAAGTTGAATAAGAGAAGGAGAGGTTGATAATAAAAGTGCCTTGTATGGTATAATAACTGTGTCAGGCACTGATGATTTTTTTACAACCTTTATTTTCCATTAATATATTACAACAAGTAACATATCACTTGCCTTATTATTAGATGGGTTATATTACATGGCTGTACAATAGACAGGTCGTTTGGGACTTATTAGCAATGACAAATCTGAGATTTATTACAGTAATAATATTCACGCAGTAGAGACATACAATGTCTCACATTTATTTGGAAATTATATATCATTCAGTTGTAACAAATTCATTTTGGTGCACTGCACTGTAAGGGTCACACAGATCTGGACATCTCACTACTTCATTTCTTTCCCTTATAGCTTCTTGTCCTAGGACTCATTATTAACATATAGTCATTGTCTATTGATCCTGCATGTTCCATTTATGTTTGTGTGAATTTTTTATGAGAATTCTAGTTTTCTCCCGTATTCCAAAATATATTGGCTGATTGGCTACTGTAAAGTGTCTATATATATATATATATATATATATATATATATATATACTCTTTTCCATGTGGTTTGTGGTATGGTTGAAAAAAAAACAAATAATTAAAAATACATTACCAGTTCTGAAAAAAAAATAAAGTGACTAAACATTGTATTTTCAGTAGGAAGTAAAATGGTAAGTCCCCAACTAGATTAATTCATAGTTTTTTACTCCTCCAAATTTGTCCCAGTGGGAAAGCTTGTTGGATTCCAAGTAGACACATTTTTGGAAAAGTAATTTTGTAAGCCAAATCCAGGAGTAAATTAATTATCTGATTATTGAGAACGTGCTTCAAAGATGATACAATCAAATATTTTATAACTGAAGAGGCTTGATAGAATTACTTACCTTCTATCATGTTTACTAGGATCATAGGATCATAGGAAGTTGCTAGGCTATTGGCCCTGATGCCCTTACAAGCCTAGCCAAGAATTTAGCCAATGTTCTGACAAGTCACTGCCTGATGCCCCTATCCAGCAGGGACACAGGTGGAATCCCAGTGGTGTATTTTCTGTTCCCCATCCAGTTATCCAGGTTGCGCTTAAAAAGGGCTAATGAAGTACTCTGCTTGATGTGGAGAGGGAGTCTATTCCACAGAAGGGGGAGTCTCTGGGACACAACTCTTTACCTTCCAACAAGCCCTATTGATGTCATAGACCAGGTTGAGGTTGCATGAGCAGGTTACATGAATGGAGCTTGACTTGCGGATATGCAACAGTTCCATGAAGGCGGGGTCTGAGATTGCTTTTATGTCAGACAGAGGTCACCTCTGAGGAGTCTGTATGGGACTGAGTAGAGGGACAGGGCTTTTAGCCTATCTGTGTAGGGTAGATGTCTGAGGCCCTGGATTCTCCTGGTGAGGAATCTCTGTGGTCTCTCAGTTGCTGCATGTGTTTTGTGCTGCAAGGGGTGTTATACTCAATAATGGGTCTTATAAGGGAAGAATACAGGGATGTTAAGACCTCCTTGTGCCTGGATGAGATACCCTTCCTAATGAGGTAGTTCATTACCGTTATATGAAGATAAGTACCATACAAGATCCAGAAACATATGGAGACATTCTAGCTGAAAACCCTTTGAACTGACTTTAAAATACTTCCTACTTTGTTTTTTTGTGGTAGATACTCTCCATGTAGTTGGTTGTATTCTTTTCCAGCTGCTTTATATTCTCAGCAGTCTTGGCCAGGCCATTGAAGGCAATCCTGCTTGGGACCAAAAAATGCCATTTATGAATAAACGTTAGGATGAAAGCAGACAGTAATCAGTTTGTTATATTCATCATGTCTGTTCATGGATATTCAGGTTTATTTAACTAATGGCTATAATATATTATTGTTTACCTCTTTCTCTATATGATAAATAGCTAAACAAGATATGATAAATACCACTAGCATTGATACAAGTCTAGGATAAGAAGCATAACTGCCATCCAAAGTGAAAATAAGAATTTGGGCTAGCCTTCTTTCTTATTATATCTTGAGAAGAAGCATTTTGTCCACAACCATTAAGGCAACACACCTGAAATACAAAGCATTCCAGTGTTCCATATGGTGGATGTAAGGGCTCAACAGAGGATATGGAAATTATATAAAGTGATTGTGTGATCTATTATGATAGGTTATTGTTTGATGATACATGACTCATTAGTGCAAGTCCTGGAATATCTAGACTATATGAGTGAAAATGCATTTTACGTATACTGAGTCTGACATTGCCGTTTTTTTGGACTATTCCCATTTATCCAAGTTATGGCAGTCATGGAGGATGTGTGGGGTTTGCACCTCACATTTTAAGGGTGCGGGGCGTTTGTCTCCTTCACTAACAATTTTAAAGGAGAACAGTGATGATTGACATTCACTGTTCTCTTGTATTTTAACAGGTTTTATGTTTGTCATTCCATGGCTCATATTTAAGAGCATCAGAATTACAAAAGAGAGACATTAAGATATATTTTTTGTGCTGAATCTCTTGTTTTGCCACTGAACTCATTTAATAGGAACTTAGCTGACTTGCATATTATACAAATGTTATAGCTGGCTGTCTTCAGGGGTTTAATGCAGAGACCATTGAAAAACTCAAATCACATTCTTAGGGTAGGCTATTATTATGATAGTGATGTCCAATAGACTTTAAAAGGAGACCTTTATTATAAGAAAAGTAGCACAACTCTGAGACCAGATAGAGCCCTGTAGGCAACTAAGGCAATATTTTATTTATTTATTTTATTTAGTTGACATTTGTTAACCGGGTTAGTCTGGCTGGGCAGAGCCCTTTTTCAGCAGAGATCCGAGGAGAAAAGCTTCAAGTAGAACATCACTTAAACATTAATTAACATAGACAGTTGTTACAATAGAAAAAATAATACAATACAAAACTAACATTCTCTGTACATAGGTAGTTCAGTTTTTACATGAGAAACAAATTATGAAATAAATAATAAAGTACAAGTAACAAAGATTTATCAACAGGGGATAAAGACAGGTTAATGTGCATATTAATTAATGTTGTAGAAGACAGAGTGACCAGATTTTAGTACATCTGTAAGAAAGTTGTAGTAAGAGAGGGAAGAATATAGAAATAGCACAAGGTAAAGTGTGTATTATGTAGGGAAGAGTACTAAGTTATATGATCAGAGCTAGTAGAGAGTGGAAAATGTAAGCAGAGTAAGAACTAGAAAGAAAGAGAGCAGGTAGGGAGCCATGTGAGCCCAAGTATGGTATATTCTGAGAGGCAGCAGTCTAAGTTAGAGAAATATAGCTTATGTTGGGTCATGGCAGAGACATGTCCATGCATATGCATTGAGAAATACATTTTATAACAGGCCACGCTTGCTGGAATAAATCAATCCTGGCTTTTGGGTTCAAAGAGCATTTGTTTATTCACATGTGATGGTGTGCTGTGGCAAAAAAAGAGTTAACTTGTTCTGGAGAGATGGTGGGATATGATATACGAAGAGTGATAAAGAAGTGGCAAATGTGACATAAAATACATGGATAAATATTACATGCACTAACAAGATGTTAAGAAATATAAGTATATAATTTGCCAAGAGTCTAACATCTTAGAGGCTAACATCATCTGTGTCTTAGAATAAGTTGCTATAGTTTCACCAAGACTCTTTCTTCAGAAAGGACTAAAATTTGTAACAGAAGCATAGGCAGAAAATGCTAGATAACTATCAGGCACACTCTTGATCTAATTTGGAAGGGTATTCTAATTGCCCAAACTGAATACAGATCCCCATCTTGCTTTCCTCTTCTGTCTGAAATGTCAAGGAGCTACAAAGCATCATTAAGCATATATGAAAGTCAGCTCTACTGCGACCCTAGTATAGCCATTACTGCACACCTCTCTTTTATGTTAACTGGATTACTCTTAAGGAAGCCACTGACCTTCTTCACCCTATTTCTGTATACAAATTAGCCAAATTAAACATCTTCTCCCATCGCTTTTTCAAGACTCTGCATTGACCTGGCTCCTGAAGTCGCATAAAGTAAAACAATTAATGAGTTCCACTTTAGAGTGCAAACTGTTGTAAAATGCAAATTGTCTTGCTCCTCCTTCAGACAATCCTCAGTAACTTAAATTATCTTTTTAATTAAATCTTCTGTAGTTCATTATTTATGTGAATCTGCTTCTGATATTAATAATGTGATGTCCGGCTAAGTGTACATAAGGTTTATTTTCAATGACAATAGCTATTTATCATATATAACACTGTCTGGTATACAGACTTTATAACCATCAATGTGTTCTTTTCATATGCTATGCATTCTTTAGTTCATTACATTCTGTTTGCATATTTGTGTAAAGTTATATAAAATGTTTATAAGCATTTAGGAAATGTTTTATTTTTAACTTGCTGAAAGCTTTTCTGATTATGTGAGCCCAGCTTGTAGCTGAAATGGTTCCCTTTAAATTCAGTCTTCTGCCATGATCATCAAACAATAAATAAACAAGGAAATAGTAGTAGGAAAAAAGACGCAATTGGCATAATGGTTAAGATCTTCATCTCCTATGCAGAGGGTACAAGGTTTGATCCTGACCTTTGGTCAATGCCTGTATGGAGTTTGCATGTTCTCTCTCTGTTTTTGTGGGCTTCCTCCCCAAAACATGTTAAATGTATCTCCATCCAACTCACCCAAGGATAGAGTTGTGAGTAGCTGCACAGATGGTGCCTTTCAGAGGAAGGGTTGTAGAGACCAACCACTTTGTGCATCATCTGAGGTGTACAGTATCCACTAGATAGGAGAACATGGATCATAGATAGGAGTCAGGGCTAGCCACTCAATGGGGTAAACATTGGTTCTAGGCAATTTGGTTTCATAGTCTACTGTTGCCAAAACTGGACATGCCAAAACTGAGTGCTCAGCCTACACCACAAACCCATGTAACTGTGGGAGGGGTCTGTGAGCAAAACCAGCAACTCTGGATCAATAAGTTGCAACTACTGGTGGGCTGGTGTCCAGTTGTCCAACTTAGGTTACATAGGACAGTTCTGTTGAGCAAAAGCGGAACATAAAACCAGAACTAAGGATTGTTGCTCTCAATATAGGTTCACTGAGAGGACAGAGCTTGGAAACAGGATGGAGCTGGAAGTGAATGACATTATGGGAAGAAGGAGATTGCACATAGACATGGAAGGGCAGCACCACTTGGTTTGGGGTTCAGAGTCTACTACTCACGAGGAAGACAGATTAGAAATTGTGTATGAATTGTTGTGAGGGGAGAGGCTTCAGAAGACAATGAGGGATGTCATCAGAATTAGCGACAGATTCGTAGTAGTGTAATAAAATTGGACCATTATGAGTTGGTGTTGATAACGGAAGAACTGAATGTGCATATCAGGACAAAAACAGTATATAAAGATTACCTATGTCCACATGGGTGGGGCAACAGGAATAAAAAAGGAGAGACCATCTTAGACTTGTATCTGGAAATGGCTTGATGGTTGTCAACGCATGTTTCACAAGATAACATGCAAGAGTAGCCAACCTGCAACTCAGGTGCATTTCCTCCTAGTAATCAGTGATTGTAAAGATGTCCCCAGTGAAACAGTTGGCCCACAGCATAAACCACTGGGTGCCACAATTAGCTGCAGTTGTTAGAGAAGCATCTAAGATCGACAGATTCTAGGCTGAAGACTTGTAATTTAACTGGAGAGAAAATAGGAGTTCAAGAAAATGTTCTTGATTCTAGCACTTCAGGGAGAACAGGAAATAGGTGGAGTTGAAGAAGAATGGAAACACCTCAAAACAGCATGTGTGAGGACTACAGAACAGATATGTGGCCCAGCCAGGTATAGAAATAAGGTACGTAAGGACAGCTGGTGGCAGATTATAGAAGTCCAGAAAGTCATTAAAAAGAAGGAGTGCAGGAACAAAGTGGGAGACAAAACATTTAGAACTTGCTCAAAGAAATAACTGAAAAGCTATCATCTAAATCCATCAACATTAAAATTAAAATCAATCCCTTATACGAAACTCATGCATATTCAACTAATGACAACTAATAATGCTTACTTACCCCAGAAATACTCAAGAAGTTCAGCTCGGAAGTTTCGCCAAACTGTCTGTGGTGCTACTCACAAATAGCAGACCTATTACATATATTCTGGAGCCGAAAATGTACTTATAAACTATGGTGTTCACTGAGAGTCAGACTACAGAAGATTGGATATCAAAAATCCACATTATGATGGGAATTTGCAATTTTGCCTAACATATCTCAAAAATTACCCAAACTAAATCTGCATATTAAATTTTCCCTCTTCTCTTTAGTAACATTGTGCATTACACAGAACTGGTTAGATTGAACCAAATCATCATTGGATAGCTTCAGAAGTATGGCAATAGAGTGTATATCAGGACATAAACTGATAACAAATAACCAAAGTCAGCATTCCTATTTTCTAAAATACTGGAGTCTTCTCCTGGATCATATCTTAAAAGAATAGATAGATGACAAAAGACAAATTAGTGTGAATGCAAACTGAAACGGACGTAAGACATGTTATTTTGTGTGTCTAATCTAAACCTTGTATGTAGCAGTTATAAATAGTACATAAACTGTGACACAAAGATTAATCAGAAGTTGACATTTATGTAGCATCTGTTGTATATATTATATATAGAGTGTTATCTATATTGTGTATTTTGTTGTAACACTGAAAATTCTCTTGCAACAAGTTGTACCTAAATATGTCTGTAACTCTTCTACAATGTAATTGAGTTGTGGCTTGTAAACTGACTGGAATTGAAATATGCAAACAAAACAAGAGAAGAAGAAAAATAAAAATATTTGAAAAAAATACAGACCAGACTATGAAAGAATTCTGCTGGGCTAAGAAAGAAGCTAAGAGAGTAGTTGCCATTGCAAAGAGCAAGGTATCAGAGGCACGCTACCAAATTCTAGAAAGTGACTCAGGAGATGGCACAAAGAAACTCTATCAAGTTGCAAGACAAAGAGAGAAAGACAAAGAAGATAGACACCTTCATAAGGGATGTCAGCAAGAACCTGTTCAGCATTCCACGGGGCATCAAAGACAGATGAAAGGAGCATAACCAATTCAATGTTTGCAAAGAGAAAGATAGTTGAGAAGAAGCCACAGATGAGGAAAGAGGCCAACTGTGTATTCCTAGACTTAGAGAAAGCATATAACAGGGTCTTAAGAAAGCTATTTTGGGCAGTCCTACTGTGGTTAGAAGCCCCTGAAACACTGGTATAATTAGTGCAGTTTATGTACAAGGACGGAATTACTCAAGTACGAACAGTGTTCGGTCTCACATACGGGTTCGCCGTAGGAATGGGTGTCCATCAGGGTTCAGCTCTGAGCCCAGTGTTGCTCATACTGGTGATGTACTACATTAGCAGACGGGTCAGAGGGGACAGATCATCCAGATTGCTGCATGCAGATAATGTGGCATTACAGTCAAAGGCTAGGAGAATGGAATAAAAAACTGAAAACAAATGGGATGAAACTGAGTACAGATAAGGAAATTGTAATGGCAGTGAACTGGGGAAATCAGAAGATGCTGAGAATTGAGATAGAAGGGGAAAATAGATGAACAGTGCAGTGGTGGAGCATTAAAATTGTCACCTCACAGCAAAAGGTTCTCCAGTTCAATTCTCAGCTGGGGTGCCTTCTGTGCAGTGTCTGCATGTCCTCCCTGCATTTATGTGGGTTTCCTCTGGGTGCTCCGGTTTCCTCCCACATTACAAAGGCATGCATCTAGAGCATTTCTCCCTGGGCCTCCGATGGCTTTGTTCCAAGTCGGACTTCCCCAGTAAACAAATGTTAAATAAATAAATTAATAAATAAATAAACAGGTTAATGACTTAAAGTACCTGGGAGGATCGGATGAGAAGAAGAGAAGTCTGAATGAGGTCAAAGCTGGAATTAGAGGAGCTGCAGCAAGCTGGCACAGAGTTTCAGGGGTAGCATCTGACAAAAGAATGCTAAAGAGCTGAAAAGTGTACAAAACAGTGACCAGTACTGCTGTATGATACAGAAACCTGGGCAGTGAAGGCAGAGCAACTGAGGAAGCTAGAGGTGATAGATATGAAGTGCCTGAGAGAGATTGAAGGATGCACACTGTGGGGCAGATGAAGAAATGAGGACATTAGAGCAAAAACCCAAATAGCTCTAATTGCAGAGAAGGTCAAAGTGGTGGTCTGGACATGTGTGCAGGAAAGCAGAAGACAATCTGGTAAAGATAATTTGAAGAAGACATGAAGAAGCAAAAAGGAAATGAGGACATCAAGTAAAGATATGGATGGATTATATGAGAGAAGACCTGTGACAGGCATGACTGATTGTGAAGATATGAGAGTGGCATTTAATTGAGAGAGAGAGAGACATGGCGGCTGTTGACACCATGACACCACGATAACATGAAGAAAAATGTTAAATAGGGGGTTGATGATGATGATGATTGGAGCCTCTATATTTATACAGCATCACAAGGGCAAGAAAAAGATAGGTAGAGAGATAGATGGACAGACAAAGACAGTTATCGTTATCTATAAATGTACAGATATGTAGATATAAATACAGAAAGACAGTTTAGTGTAGCTAGCCAAACTGCAATGTACTCTGGAAAAGAATGGACATTATAATGTTCAAGTACCCTGGTTTTGGTGGGATATCCTGATGTAATTGGCAATATGGCACATTGTCCCACCTTTCCAGCTTATATACTGCCAGTCCATATTCTGATCCAGAGCACCCAGCTCACCCACTTGCTTTGACTGAAAATAGTTTCCATCCAGCAGTAGCGTAGCTAGGGCAGGGTGAAAGGAGCAACTGCCCCGGGTGCAAAGTTTTGGGTGGTGTGACCACTTTTTAATGCAATATTTATTGCATTTGTGGTCAGACTTGAGCATTGTAGCCTTCCATGTGTAGTCTAAACTCTAAACTGTAGCAACTGCTTGCTACATTATAGGAAGCAGTTTGCTACAATTTAAGAGTAAAAAAAAAAAAAGAAAAAAAGTATTTTTTCCTTTTTTTTTTACTAAAAACTCCATGCAGCCAGGCAGGGTATAAACTGTTGCAAATGGTTGCTAAATTTGTGGTAACCAGTTTGCTAGAGAAGTTAAAAAAAAAAAAAAACGAAAGAAAAAAACTAAAATATGAGTGCCATTGTGTTCTGTGGAGGCAGGATATAAATTGTAGCAACTGTTTGCTATATTTGTAGCAAGCAATTTGCTACAGTTTAAAATGTATTTTTTTTTAAATAAAACTGAATCACTCATTTCAGGCAGGTGTAAACTGTAGTAAGTGTGCAGCAAACAGTTTTCTACAGTTTAAAAAAAGAAATTTCTTTTTTTTAAATAAAATATGTTAAAAAAAGTTTGGGTAGGGCAAATGAATGAAACTGGATCAGAATGGTTGGGGTGGGGGTGTGTGTCATGCATCTGGTCACCTGGTTGGTGAGTTAGTAGAAGGAATGTCCTTTTTTTTTGCTAGGGGTGCATAGATGTAACTGTAATAAACTGATCAGTTATGGCTTATTAAGGTTACCGTGAGGTGTTTTTCTTTTTTTTTTTTTGTTTGTTTGCTTTTCACTTGAAGAGCTGAGGGGGTGGGATGCTGTTTTAATATTGATCCAGGCAGCTAAGTGAACCAGCTATGCTTCTGCCACCCAGCCTCTCCTCCAATGGATGTGACATCCTTTCATTTGTGGAGTTTGTGACTTTAGAAAGGATTGTGCTTTTGTGTTTCAAAGGTGACGTGTGTTGTATTGGACAATTAAATAAAGTTAACTTTCTAAGTGTCTACTTTATTGGTGAATTTGCAGTGCATTTCACTCATTCACTGCTCCCATGTTAGATTTCAACTTTCTTAGCTTCTTGGACTGTCATAGCCAGTTGTCTGCGTTGAGACACTGAATAACTCATGCTGAGTGAAAGGGTTGCTTTCCCATGTGTGCCAATTGGTAGCACACCTGCTGCTGTAGTTGTCACATAGATTCTCACCTGCCTGAATCCTCCTGTCCCACCATTTCAAGTGTTGTTACTCATTTGGTTCTACTTGGACGAAGAACAGAAAAAAATAATACTACCATCAAAACTGAACCAATCCCTAATGCTAAACTAAATGGTAAACAGAAGCAAATTGACCCATAGCATGTCAAGATTTGTTTGCTATGCTGTTGGGATGTACAAGCCTTTAGAGTATTAGTTTCATAAATTGTTTTTTAACGTTTGGAAATGAAACTGTATATCATACAAAATAGGCATATGCTTTGTTTCTGGGTTTAGTCTCTTGCTATAGTAAGTTCTGAAAAATTTCATAGGAAAAGCTGATAGTTTCTGTAGCACTTTATTTAGTCTATATTTCTTCTAAAACTAGGATAACTTTTGAAAACTGTGTAGTACTTTTTTACCTTATAATTTTGTGATTCCTCCATCTTTTTTGTTTTATTTGACTGCATGGTTGTCTTTAATGATACTGAAATTAATAATAATGTAGAACTCATTGACAGTATCCTTAGCATATTCGTTTCATTCACTGAGGATAGTGTACTAGTCTGTTTCCATGAATACAAGTATCTTATTTAATGCATTATAGTTTTGAATGACAAAAGTCTAGGAAGGATGTAATGGATTATGATCAGATATGTGACCATAACCAAATTGCTCTGTGTTTGAGAAATGCACATCAAGAAATTCATCTTGAAAATGTTGAAACGTTGACCTCAAGGTGAATCTTGACATCCATGTTGAGATACTAAAACAAATGAGATAGAATCAAAGGGACATGATCATCAAAAATTGTTATAGTACATTGAGCTTTATCTACTCTATGGGATATCAGTTACAGGAAACAAGTGTAGGAGAATGAAGTGTATTACAACTTTCAAAGCTGTAAAACACGTTTCACATTCATATAAACAGACAGAAGGAAAGTGTGTCTCAAAAGAATGGTTTTAAAAGCTGTTAAATACTTTGTTCTGTCACACTTTTTTGTGTGTGAAAGCAGTGTCTAACAACTTTTAAACATATTTTAGTTTCTTATCACTGTTCTGGCTGAGTAGCACTGGCTTCTGTTCAAGGGCAAGGTTATAGCTGAACAGCACTGAGAGCTGCTTATCAACATTTTGTTAAGCACTTTTCATAAGTTAGGCAGATGATTAACAAAGTTGCCTTTTCTAGAATTCAGAGTATAATTTTTGCAATCCATGTACTTCATATAGAGGATTATAACCGGTTTATTATGTGTTTGAGACATGGATGCCAAGAAATTCACCTTTACACTGAAACCTGAGAGGTGAATCTTAGCAACCATATCAAAAACATGTACTATAGCAATGGTGAATTTAGGCTTTGGCACAGGGACATGCACCTACACCTTTTGCTACCTTGGCTTATGTACAGTAAAAGCATGGCTCCAAATTTAAAAAGAAAAAAAAAAGCTTAGAAAATTTTGAAATTAGAAAAGTGTACTGCCAAAACAGTATATTGGCAGTACATTTTCAGACTGCACCACTGCTGTTGGCAGAGAAGCTGAGAGGAGCACATCGAGTGAGAGAGACAGAGAGAGAGAGAGAGAGAGAGAGAGAGCAGTCCCGCCTCTTCCTGTTGACTCATCATGTGAGCTCAGTGCAACCACTACTGATTTGACCCTCTTTGTTAGCAGCCACCAATTAGTATCATGGCTAAAGTGTTGATAAATAAATAAATATATAATGTGACTGAATTATTTGATCTGGGGTCAAAGGAAGCAGGTGTTATGGGTGGGGTATAAACTTGACAGTTTGGAACTGGGACCATTTTGTATTTCATCAGTTGTTTCTGACACCATGGTAAACTTGTCAAGATACCTGACTTGGCTACCCAGACAAATCCAGTAATTAAACTCAAACTACCTTCTATTTTTTTTAGGTGATTGAAATAAAATATGTGCCTTCAGGTGACTGACTTTTTAGACTTTGGAATGAAGTGGCAGTTTGCCATGCACTCAATAATTCAGTGGCATAGCTGGTGGTAGTCAGGCAGCACTTAAGATTGTAGAATCATGTCCTGGTCTTCTGGTTGCACACACCTGTCATGCCCACAATTTCCTGTAATTTTAAATACAGCAATGGTTTTGCTTTGCTGCTTCAACTGTTCTGGGAGTTTTACTTTGATCATTAAGTAAGTACATTCATCCTGTCCCAGGAGTTTGCTACTCAATTGTTTCCTTCGGTCATAACTTCAGTGTATGTGTGTGTGTGTGTGTGTGTGTGTGTGTGTGTGTGTGTGTGTAAAATGGCACATCTAGGTATACCTGGTGGCTAGTGTTACTCAGGCTCAAACCCTGTACCTTAGTTACAAGAAACAAGAGTCTGAACTCTCTACCCATACCACCACTTGAAGGATTTGAGTCCATAGCCCTCAACTGTCCAGATTTTCACAGAATGTCTGACTCATACCTTTGGTCTGTTTCATTTAAAATTTGTGGTTTTCTGGCAAATTAGTTTGAACTAAATTCACTAAATAATGATATTCATTTAAGTTTCAGTCTTCCTGTCTTTTAGGAATGCATGGTAACACAAAATATGTTATTCTATTAATGTTATAGGATTACACAAACAAAGTTTAAAATGTATCCCTAGTGTTGGATCTTTGCTCCCCCCCCCAATGCATTTTGGCTTTTTCCAGATTTCTTATGCTGCAGAGTTGAGAGATATAGTTGAGTGCCAAGTGGAATTTACAAGGAGCTGAGAGCTTCAGGGGAAGAGAAGTTTAGTGTTGCTTATGCCAAGCTTGCATTGTTAGTAGCACAACAGGTAGTATACTTGCTTTTGATGCAGAAGGCTGTGGGTTGTATTCCCCAGGGATTGCTGATACTGTACTGTATTGTACTTTAAAGGGGGTGGAAGCTGCAGTCCTGAGAATGTCCTTCTTTGGAGGAAATACATAACTATGAACCTGTTATCAGTTTGCCATCCATTCCCTATTACTAGCTTATCATTTTTTAATGTAACATGGACAATGTATTCTTCAAGGGCAACAGGCATTTTATTTGTAGATGAAACAATGAACTATAAAGTTGTTTGCTAGCAGCAACCTCTTCATTAGTTACAGATCTCTTTAATGTGGAATTATTTAGATGACTTTTGCTTCTGTAGAGATTGTGCATATTTACTGATATTGGTGGATTGTATTATCAGACGTTTGAGTAGACTTTCATGATGGAAATGATCTGAATCAGGCAGCCTTGTCATTATTTGTTCATACATTTTGTTTCATTGCTTATTGGAAAAATGTTCAAAAGAATACATTTAAAACATGCTCTAACAAATGTGCAGTACTATACAAGGAATATAATTTAATACAATCAGGAAGGTGAATCAAAAAATACATGTATGTTTGCATGGTACTAAATATGTGTGCAAGGGGTCTACAATTTGAAAAGAGCCCAAAAGTAACTTTATCCTCCACTGGCCAGATGCATTTTCATTGAATGTGGGTTTCAATGCTGTTTCAACGAATGTGGATTTCAAGAGCAGAGATGTTTTAATGCTAAGTCTGTTTTCATTGTGAGACTGTATTGCTTTGTTTAGCAGATGTATACCAGTGTTTGTGTCATAAAAGTAAAATAAAAGTTTTAAATGAAATCCAAATAATCATTGTAGAAGTAAAGCATAAAGCAGTATGCACATTACAGTGTTTATGGTAAATGGGGAAAAAGCCAAGTAATGGGATACTGGAAGGGCTGTGTATGGAGGGGCCCCATTTGACCATTATTTTTGAGGGGGCAGGGGCAGCAAACTCAAAGACAGCCCTGAGCAGCACAAACTTTAGCTATGCTACTGCAATGACTGTGCTGTGATGCTTACTTCAAAGCAAACTTTTATAGTATTCTAACATTTTGAATTTATACAACAAACCGGCAATTGTTTTAAGACTTTCTAAATTTTTCTTTCATACTTCAGAGGTAGTTATATGTTGCCACACTTCAAGTTAGAAAAACAGCCCCTGTCCTAATTCACTTATTTATTCCACAATTATTATAGTGCACTGTTTGCCACTTAGAGCATGTGGAAAGGATGCATGAAAAAGTGGAAGGATAAAATACAAATATGAGAATGGATCGGAAAAAGTAATTTGAATATTGTGTAGAGGTCAAGATGCAGGGAACCATGGCACTGGGACCCTTTGCTTATGACACTATTTTATTTAAGGTCATCTCTGTTTACCACCCCCCACACATACTTCCCATTGGTCTACTTTTCAAACTGCACCCCACTTCTGCAAATTCATAGATCCACCACTGTATAGGGTAATGATTTGAGCTCTCAGTCATAATTCCTTGTAGATCATGGAGCTTTTCCTGCTCCATGTACTACCAGTTATAGAAAAATAGTGTAGGAGTGTGAAGTGTTTTATCAGCTTTAAAAGCCAATAAAACAATTTAGTTCTGTCATACAGATAGCAGGCAGTAACAAAATGCTCCTCTGTGGAACTAAGCATTTTAAAATTAATCAGACACCATATTTTGATACATGTCCCTTTCATAAATATGTCAGAATAATGTTGAAACAGCTTTCAAAAGCTGTTTTTCCATTTACATTTTATTTATGACCGAATAGAATTTTGCTCTTGGCTAAAGATAATAGTATGGTTATCCATCCTAATTACAGACAGTATAAATAAATATGCAGAAATATTCCAGACTATTTTTAGAATTATGTCTAAGATACTGCCATCCTTTATTGGATTGTGTGCTACCTGTTGATTGTTATAACTAATATTACCTTGTCTCTGAATATATATCTATATATATATATATATATATATATATATATATATATATATATATATATGCTAATTAGATGTCCCTGATTTTGATCACATATCCTTGATTTTCATGGACTTTGGGAGGCATGGCGCAACCCAAAATGTCCAAAGAAAAACTATGGAGACCCAGGGAGAACATATAAAACAGTGACTAGAATTTATGATCTACGTCATATGTATTAACAATTATTGCTATCACTGAAAGCATTTTTTCTTGTTTGTACTGTGTTATTAATGCTGGAGCTTTTTTCCCTGGGGCTCCACTGAAAATGGGCTCTTCCTTGGCCCAGTGAATACCCAGTCAACAGATGCAATAAATAAATAAGTAAATAAATAAATAAATAAATACATAAATACATAACTAAATGAATAAATTATTGCTGTGAGGCAGAGAGATCTTACCACTGACATGTCATGTGTGTCACCCTTAAAATAGAACGTTACACCTCCTACCTGATATGGCTATGATATGCTGAACTGAGCAGCACATTGGATGTGCTGTTTATTTGCATACATATATTCATATGATGATTTTTTTGTATGTGTTCTGTATGCTGTGACTGAATGAGTCCATATGGATCAGTTCACTTATATGAGTTGTGAATATATAATTAAATACATGCAAAAACAAATGCAACTGTATTAAGTTAGCAATATATAATTTATGAGGAAATTGTAATGTTACTATCTGGTGAAGTGCTGTTATATATTATTCATTTCTCTATCAGCCTGATGCAATGTCATCCAAAAAGATTTAAATATAGTACAAAAGTCTGAAAGTATCAGCAAGTGATGGAAAGAAGAAACGGAAATTGTCTATTTAATTTCTAAGTATTTGCTATTTGTTTATATAACTGTGTTTAATGAGCTTAGCAGGGTTACTTACTCGTTTCCCGACTGCCACTTCAGAAGGGGGCATTATAATACATATAATCCGATTTCACACAAATATAGCTATGTTGTGTTCTTCTTCAAAACACTGATATACAGTAGTGATTGTATTTGAATTTTAGGGAAAGCATTCTGACCTAGTTTTTATAAATGAAAAATCAAGTTACACATCAGAGAGACACAATGTGAGTTAGGGAATACAGTGAATGCACTAGCTGGCAACTCTGAGACATATGATGAAACAAGTTTTAGGAAACAGTACATTTAAAATTGCATTCCCTTCAGTCATAAACAGGGAAGTGCACTCTAGAGATATGAGTAAAATATGAATGATGGAAAAGAAGAAGAAGAAGAAAAGAATAATATTCAGCTAATCTGAAATGAGAATGAGGGCTGACAACCTGGTTTTGAAAAGGGAAATGTAAATGTGTAGTGAAGGTATGTTATATGAATGCATAT
This sequence comes from Protopterus annectens, assembly GCF_019279795.1. NCBI lineage: Eukaryota > Metazoa > Chordata > Ceratodontiformes > Protopteridae > Protopterus > Protopterus annectens. Next base: position 1,343,501,313 of record NC_056732.1, read on the forward strand.
AAGGCACACACACACACACACACACACACACACACACACACACACACACACACACACACACACACACACACACACACACACACACGCGCGCGCGTGCGCGCACACACACATACACACATATACATGCACACACACATGCACACAAACATACATGCACACACACACACACACACACATACACGCGCACACACGCGCACACACATGCACATACACACACACATGCACACGCACTCACACTCACACACACACACGCGTGCACACACATACACACACACACACGTGCACACACACATACATGCACCCACACATGCACACACACACATGTGCATGCACACACACGCACACACACACACACATACACACACACACACATGCACACACAGATACACACACACACACACACACACACACACACACACACACACACACATACACGCACACACACACACACACACACACACACACACACACACACACACACACACACACACACACACACACATGCACACACACACACGCATACACAGGCATGCACGTGCACACACGCACACACATACACGCACACACTTCACTCTGTCTGCATAGATATAGATAGATAGATAAATAGACAGATAGATATATATATTTTGACTGTAGCAAAATGGATATAAAATGACAAGCTAGTTTTTCACCCTCTTTTTGTTTCAATCGCATTATGTCATAGTAGCTCAGTTATTTGTAATACTGAATTGTATTCCTACATATAAAGGATCCATATCTGATACCTTATTTAGTGTGTGAATTAACTTGATATCTAATAAATCCTTACTTTCTCTGGAGAATTGCTACTTGCTATGGGACACTACTGCTAAGCATGCTGTGTGCATTATTTTTTAAACAGATGGATATTGATATTTTCTTTATTGAAAGATTGGGGAATTAGACAGGAGTTGTAAAGGATGAGGAAGGCTTAATGACCCCAATCTGTCATCAGAACATGAAGACAAATCAAGTAATGAACAGGTATAGTCCAGATACAAGTATAGTCAGTTTATAAAAATGTGTAGAACTATCATGCAACTTATTTTCCCTGTCAAGAATACAGGGAATGGGGGTGGGAGGTTCGCATAATGGTTAAGGTGCTTACCTTAAAAACTCAAGGTGCAGGGTTTGATTCTGACATGGAGTAATTGGCTAAGCTTAAAAAATGGCCCATAAGGGCAGTTAGCCTAGTATGAACCTATGAACCTATAATTACATTGCTTTACCTGCTGACAAGTCATTAATGAATAATTTTAGATATAGATTTCAAATCAACTTCCCTGTCCATTGAATGCAATACTGATATTGCTTGCTCTTCATGAATAAAACAGTACAAACTTCAAACCTAGACAAACTCAGTAAGAGAAACAAGAAGAGCTCTTTTCCCTCCAAACAAAATCTATAATGTATTGTTTAAACCAGATAGATATCAATCCCAGACCCACCCCATCATGTTCTTCATTATGAGAGAGAACAGATTATTATGAAACCCAGTACCTCTAAGTTTTCAAAGTTCAGAGTGTCCTAATCTGTGTACATTAAATGATGTCTTACGTAAAATAGTCTTTCATGTCACCTAATACTAAACAGCAACACTTCAACAACAAATAATTTTATGACAGTCTTGTGAAAAACTCTACTACTCAAAACTTTAAAAAATCTGCATATCTCTATCCATTTATGTCTGCATGTCTGTATATCCATCCATCCATCCATTTATCTAAGTGAATGTCTGTTTACCTTAATAGACACAAAGACAGCTAAGAAATGCAACAATTGTGTACCAAAGTTTCTGCTTTGGTTTATTGGGCAAACTAAGATTATTTTGCTCATAGTTCAGCAAAGGCTTATTGTGGAGGTCAGGCAGGAGAGTAATTCCACTTTTAGGGGCTGTGTTTGGCATAATGGTTAAGATATTCTCCTCATAAACACAAAGTATAAGGTTTGATTCTAACCTCAGATTATTGGCTAAGCTTAAAATTAGTCCTTCAAGGCAGTTAACCTAGTATAAATCTATGCAGGACACCATATTTGCCATAATTTAAGCATTTTATGGTACAAGTTACCACACATCTATAAAACACCACAGACCATTAAACAAGGTTAGCTGAAAAAACAATGGTAATTTTGTCTTAATGTCTGACTAGAATAGGCTACCATCATAGAAGAAACAAAGCCATAATCTAATTTAAATATTTCTTTATTGTAGTGTTCTGTTTTGTAAACTCAAGACCTTATTATTTTTTTTGAAAAAGTGACAATCTATCTTCTTTATCAAATGAGAGAAAATGCTATGAAATGAAATAAACAATATCCCTGGGATTCATAGACACATTACTGAGGGTGTTATCTAGCAAACAACGATGAGCCCAGTAGTGTGATGGTGATATATAGTTATTCAGGGACATAATCAAGTCACACTGAGCAGCCTGTCATCAGCATCTCATTGAACACTGGTGCAGTTAAAACTAATCACACTAATTATTCCACTATCAACCCATACGATTCAGCTGCATTGGTAGGCAGAGACACTCAGAATGACACTCATGCACACTGACACACATACACTTCACACACACACACACACACACAAACACACACACACACATGCACACACACGCACACACACGCACACACACACACACACACACACACACACACACACACACACACACACACACACACACACACACACACACACACACACACACACCTCTCAACTGTCCTTGACTTTCAGGAGCGTCCCTGCTTTTGATTCAAATTTTAGCTCAGTCCCTCAGAATCCCTCCTAAACCTGTTGACTTTTGGAGAAAAGGTGGTGAATTAACTTTAATAAATAATAGCAATACTTAGAGTTGCAACCTTTTTCTTTACTTCAGGGAATGTATATCAATTCATATTCTCTTATCCTGTCAATGTCTCAAGTTAATAATACTAATATTTTAAAACTGGCCCTGATTTCTGGATTTGTCCCTGATTATAGTGAGATTTGTTCCTGATTGGTTGAGAGCTATGACAAACACACACACACACACACACACACACACACACACACACACACACACACACACACACACAAAAACACATCCAGACAGCTGCAATTGTAACCAACATGTACCATGCATGTTCCCACATGAGTGTGCATACACATGCGCATGGACACACACTCTGATGGCCTCACATTAGTTACTGCCTGCTGTGCTGACAGCCCTGTTCTTGCCATAGGAAATAATGGTTATATGCTGTCAAAAGATAGTGCACACTTTTTCCACTATGCACCCAGAATGGAGCAGTAGAGCTTTACTTTCTACTACTCTACCATGCTCCTCCAATGCCAGTAGACATTTCCATGGTCATGTAAGTTTGTGCCAAACCTATCACTGTCCTACATCCACTGAAAGACTCGCTGAAGAATGCTGTACCCTGGTTGTGGGGAAATGCTCATGGCAAATGTTTTAGCACAGTTAAAGAAATGTTAACAATAGCTGCAGTGCTAGCAGACCATGATGTCATCAGTCTGACAACTGGGTGACCTAATGCTAGTATTTCATGGACTAGGCACACCAGCTTTTCTCCAAACTGCAAAACAAGTATAGCAGTCTGTTTCCTGCTGCTCTAAAATGCTAACCAATACTGACCAGCAACATTTATAGAGTGAAAAAGAGAGCCTATTATGGCTGGAGAGTTTCCAACTCCAGACAGACCACAAGTTATTGGTTCCACTAATTAATTTGGTCTTGCATTAGGAACCCTTTCTTAATACCCTAAAAGCCTGTTTTGAAATTAAAATTAATTAAAGGTGTTCTTCAATCAAGTATGAGTGAAGATAAATTGACAAATCTGGCTATACTGTCTGTTGAGCATGAATATGTTTTATAATGCTACAAACCAATTTGTAGGAGTTACTTTTTCAAGAATACAAGAATCTAATTTTTTGTTTGTATTTACTGTAATATTTTCATTTATTTTACTTGTGTCATTATATAAACAAAGTTCTATAAAAGGAAAATTTCAGTGCTTTGTTTTCTGGCCATCATTTTGTTTCATTTCATGATTATTACCGAAAGGAATTGGCAATGGGGGAGGGGTGTTAGAAAAAAAATCTCCTGTGGGGGAGGAGTTAAAAAAATTTCAGTTGCAGGTGTCAAACATGCTAGGTAACCACTGCCTGTGAGTACTTATAAATTACTGCTGATGTCCTAGCTTTTCCATTTATAGCCTAATCAACTGATTCATCACCTGAAGCTATTTCTAAACCCTATGGAAAAGGTGCTCTCAGACCTTATGCCTATAGCCAAACTATCTGTATTCTCAAGAATTCTGCAGAAGTGTATCCGGTGTCAAAGTCTTAACTTTCTTACTGACAGTGGCCTACTTTCCGTTATACTGGATGTTTTCATCCATTTCATAGCACATGTACAGCTCTCCTTAGTTTTATAACATTTGTTAACCAATACTGAAACTCTAAGAACTTAGTCGCAGCACTTTTCCTGGATTTATCCAAATCATTTGACATGAAGCCTCACTATCTTAGTTCTCCAGCTACCTCTCAAATAGGCAAAAGACAGTAACATTCCAGAATGACATTGCCTCTTTCCCGTCCCTGAAGGATCCATTTTAGGTCCCCTCATGTTCAAACATATTCAGTAATGATCTCCACTTAGCTTCTAAACAAGCCTCTGTCATATAGTACACAGCTGACTCAATATTAATCTATTCTGCTAATAGCATAGATAAAGTAAAAATACTCATTCAATTGTCTTCCGGCATGTTCAAATCACCATAGGCAAAATTCAGTAATACTTCCTTTCAAGCTATAGGTCCCCTTATATGACCCAAGAAACTCATAGCATGTTTTTAAAATTAATGGAAAGAGTCACCATCCAAACAATACCATATTCATGGGCAACTTTAATTACCCCACTATTAACTGGGAATCCTATACAACACCAAATGTACAGGCACAGAAATTCCTGAATTTTGTAAACACTGGCTCCCTGGACCAGATTCTCAATACACCAACCAGGGGTGCAGCCATATTGGATCTGGTCCTCACTAATATGGGAGATTGCTGAACACCCCTGTTGTAATGTCTTTCCTGGTAAGATCAGGCCACAAAATGGTCTGCTTATAAGTAAAAATAAAATCTGGACCCTAGCTAACCCTGGAATATTCAGGAACTAATTTCTTGCTATTAATTGATAACCTGGCAAAATTTCAAGCCCCCATAAACATTGAAAACACTGCCTATGCAGAACTGCTCACAGAAACCCAGTAAAAGCATGTTAATAGCTGCATAGAAGCAGCCCTACCCACCAGGAAGATGTACAGAACTAACTCAAAGGACAAGCCACCCTGGTGGAATCACAAAGTCTATAGCCTGCATAACAGAATGAAGGAATTCATGGCAAAATTAGAAGGTGCAGCACCCAGCAGGATAAAAGCACGCTCATCAAACTAAACAAACAACTCTGTGGACAAATAAAGTCCATCAAAGTCAAATGTGAGGTAAATTTGGCCTCCCAGGCCAAGGAATACCACAAGGCATTCTTTAGCTAAGTCTGCTGCCTCAAGGGGAATATACAGTTGTGTGCAGAGCTCACTGTAAATGGAGCAACATATACTGAGCCAGAAGTTATAGCAAACCTACTGTCTGACAAATTCAGCTCCAACTTTACCTATCTCTCCCCCTCAATCTTCCCTCTAGAAATAAAATCAAATATATCCCCTCCTGCCATAACTACAGAACAAGTACTAAATGCTCTCTCTAAGGCAAATAGCACTACATTAGTGGGTCCAGACAATATCCCAGGATATCTTCTAAATATCATGAAATGTGACCTGTCAGGGCCTCTAAAATTACTATTTAACTATAGCCTCCAAACAGGCTTCATGCCTCATGACTGGAGAACAGCAACAGTCATCCTTCTGCACAAAGGTGGGCCATGTACAGACCCTGAAAACTACAGACTCATAAGTCTCATTAATCTTTTATGCAAGGCCATGGAAAAAATTATCATGAAAATGATCAATAATGATATAGTAAACCTCTAGACACTGGACTCAACCCAATTTGGTTTTGTCAAGTGCAGTTCATACCTACTCAACCTGGTGGACTTTTTTGAGAAGGTCAACAAAGCAATGGAAGAGGGCAAAATGGATCACACTGCCTACCTTGACCTGGCCAAGGTATTTGACATAATACCCCCATTTGGGCATTGTTGAAACTCAAGAGGTTAGGGACAAACCCATATGTCACTTGGTGATTTGCCAACTGGTTCACAAACAGGAGCCAAGAAATTAGAACAGGGGAGTCCACTTCTACAAAGAGTTCAGTCACAAGTGGAATCCCTCAGAGATCGATCCTTGGACCACTCCTTTTTAGCATTTACTTCTTTGAAGTCAAGGCTAATGTTAATGGTCTCTGGCTGACTAAATTTGCTGATGATTGCAAATGAACAGCTGTCATTGAATCCCACACCAACACAAATTTTCTCCAGGAAGGGCTGACATAGACAAACAGCTGGTGTCAGAGCCACGGACTAAAACCAAATGCCAAGAAATGTATAACAATATCGTTTGGGAAGTCATCCACCCCTGTAACTACCATATTGACAACACACCACTTGGAGTTGATCCAGTAATCAGGGAATTAGGGACACACACATAGACAGTAATCTAACCTTTGACCATCACGTGACTACAGCAGTGAGGAAATCATTCTATGTTGCACAACTTATAAACAAAGTTATGGTATCAAGAAAGTCATTGCTCCACTGTTTTCAGCATTCCTCAGACCTATCATTAAGTACATTTCTCCCTTTGGTATGCACCTAACTAGGCATATCCAGCAAATTGAAATATCCACAGAGATTCCTCACTAAAAGAATACAGGGCAAAAGTAAAATGTCCAATGCAGACCGCCTCAAGACCCTATACCTGTATTCTGTCTCCTACAGGCTGTAGGGGGGAAATGTATGACTGGCATACAGGGCATTGTCAGACCACACTCTGATGGACCTTCTGCATATCCACAAAATAAACAAAACCAGAGTTAGCCATTCTAAAGACTTAAACCTTGCCTGTGATACAAATAAGACCTGCTGGAGAGACAGATAAGTATCCCAGCGGCTATCCCGTCTTTGGAACAGGCTCACCATGTGAAGCAGAGTTCCTCTCTAACCATACTTCTCAACCTCTCAATGCAAGAAATCTGGACAAAGCCAGAAATAATGGGGGACAAAGGCCCAAAAATAGGACAGATTTTAAATATTGCTTATATAAACTTAGAAAGTTGCTAGAATAACACTTTTTGAGTTATTATGCATTTTCTGAAGAATATGAAGTCTGAAACTCAAATGTCTGTCATTATTTAGTATAATTTAGTTACTTTAATGCTCAATGATTTGCCAGAAAAACACAAATTTTATGAGGAACAGACTAAAAATATTAGTCAAAAATCTGGACATTCTGTGAAAATCTGGACATTTGAGAGGTGTGTCCCCAACCCAATTCAAGTGTAATGTGGACAGTTGGATGGAGAACAGGAAATTTTGCCCTGGTTTAGCACCTATGTCTCTACTGGACACAGGCAACCTGTAAATGGTTCGTCTCCCAGGTCCCTGCTTGTAAACGTTTCATCTCCCAACCCCCTGCTTAGACTTATCAAGGATACCAGAATTTGTCAGAGATTTGGGATGCATGGCTATACTTAAACAGGCCCTTGTGGTTGTTAGCCTAGTAAACACCTGCTATGAACAATAGAGGCCAGGCTATCTGATACCCTTCCCTCCAGGGATGTGAATTTAACATGTTTACCAATAACACTTTGTTTTATAGCACAATAAACCACTCCCTTACCTGATAAAATGTGTGTGTGTGTGTGTGTGTGTGTGTGTGTGTGTGTGTATATATATATATATATATATATATATATATATATATATATTTGTGTATAGTTAGAAAGCTTGTGAGGAAACTATTACTCTGTTATTTTTGTTTTACATGGATCTCTTGTCTGTGTACTTAATAAAGGATTTTCGACTGGAAACAGACTGCCATTACTTGTGAATAATTAGTAATTCTGAATAATATTTCAAATTATATATTTTTTATTATTTTTTGCCTTAGGATGAGTTAAAGTTCGCTGCTTCTACTACTATTATTTGATCTGATTAATATATAGTGATTAGCTAGATATATATGGATTGAAAATCTTCCCACACAGACAAGTTTCTTACACTGTTTTGTTTTCCTTATTTAAGTATACTAGCATCACAATTAATTGTGCAATCATCATAAGGAATGAAGAAACATTCCGAAAGCATTATCATAGTTAATGCACAATTTGTGATCCCACACAGCAATGCTGCTATGCTAAAGAGCATTAAGGAAAATCAACCTCATTTAAACAGCGCTGAGGAAATAGCGCTCAGTATATTGACGTTTGATGATATGCAGAGTCATCTCAATAGGGTGAAGTGAGAGTTGATGTTACTACATGCTGCAACAGAGCTGAAGATTTGATTTTTTTAGGATAGCTAGAGGATGTGAGTGATGAGCGTGCCTATATATCACTGTGTAGAAGGGGAATAGTCTATGCCTTGTGCAATGTGCCCATAACAGAAGTGATGACAGGAGTGTTACTTATGTCTGTAAACACACACAGACACATTGCTACAGTGAAGATCCTATCTATTACTGCACATTTAGAATAGATGGGTTAAATTTGTTATATAACATACAGATTATTTCCTTGTACTGCACCCTTAGACTAGGAGCAAAGATAAAAAATTTGACTTGTCTGCATAACATGTTATAACAGATGACATATTGCCCAAAACCATGGTCATGAATCAGTGTTGTTGCTGTGTAAACAAATCATACAGCAGCATACTTTCTTCAGTACTGTGCAGTTTGAATAAACAAAGTTGTGCATGTATTTCATTTTGTATAACATCAAACCCAAGCAATTTTAGGCCTGTCAGCCTGACCATTGTTCTGTGTGGCATTAATACTCATTGAACATCCTTATTTTGCATATCTTTGAAGTGCAGTTTTTTCACCCACCCAGTCTTTAACTATAATTTTATTTCATGCATTTCCATTTATGGATTTTATTTTATTTTATTTATTTTACATTTGTTGACTGGGCTAGTCTAGCTGGATATATATCCATTTTCAGTAGAGGCCCGGGGAGAAAAGCTCCAAGAAAAGGCACAGACAATCAATATTATATATAGTAATAGTTGACAGAAGTACAGTAGATGGTTTATAATTGAGGTTCAGTTAGACGTGAAACAAAACAGCATAGTAGGATGTATTAAAACAAAATACAATTAGTGAGCATTTGAGAGATAACAATTAATAAAATTATTGACTAATATACTTTCATTACCACAAGGACTCATAGTTCAGTAGATCAGGAGAATAGAGAGAGCAGAAAGGGGAAGGAGGTGTTCGTCAGGGTTAGAGCAGGGACAGAGCCAGTGAGTGTTAAGGTATTCTTTAAGTAGCGTTTTGAAAAGAAGAGTGGAAGTGAGGGTGGTAAGTTTATTAGGAAGCTGGTTCCAACTTTTTCCTATTGTGTTGGAGAAAAGAGAGTCCCCTGCTTTGTTGTTGGATTTAAATCTAGTGGAAACTAGTAGCTTATTAGCTGATTGAAGTGTAGTAAGATTGTTGTAGGGGGTGATCAGATTATTGAGGATTGGGGTATTGTTAGGATGATAGAGAATCTTATGGGAGATGACAAGTTGTTGGCATAGCAGTTGGTTCTGCAGTTCTAACCATCCCAGTTGTTTGATGTTGTGACAATGGTGGGTTCTAAAGGGGGTGCCATTGGCAAATCTGGCTATGTTATTGTACCATGCTGAGAGTTTGGAGAGGTTGCTTTTAGAAAGATTGGTATATATTGCAGAGGCATAGAATAGGGTAGAAATCAGATGGGTATGGGAAATGGTTATCCTGGCAGAAGGGGTTAGGAAGGGTTTGATTCTGTAAAGGGTGCCAAGTTTTTTGTTAACAGACTTTATTGTAGAGTTAATATGGTGATCATAGCTAAGGTGGTTATCAATTGTTACTCCCAGTAGACGGGTAGTAGTGTCAGGGGATATGTTAGTACCATTGTTAGAGGTTACAGTGAAGTACAGTTGAGATGACTTAAGAGTAGGAGCAAAGAGCAATAATTTAGTTTTTTTGGGGTTCAGTAGGAGACCATGTTGCAAGAACCAGTTTTCAGCACTGCTAAATACGGATTGGGTGATTGACTGGAGAGAGGTTATGGACTTGGCTGAACAAATTAAGGTAGAATCGTCTGCATATTGTATGCAGGTGGCTTGTGGAATTGTGGTGTGTAGGTTATTTATAAATAAAGAGAAGAGAAGAGGACCTAAAATAGAGCCTTGAGGTACTCCTATGTTCACAGGGAGTGGTGTGGAAAGATTATTATCCCAGAGTACAGCTTGATGTCGGTTTTCCAGATAGGATTTAAACCATTATAATGCCTGTGCATCAAGTGATTGGACCTTTAGTATGTCAATAAGCAAGTTATGATTCACCATATCGAAGGCCTTTGAAAGGTCAATAAAAAGTATAGATGAAAAAGTGTTATTGTTTCGTTTTTTGTTTATGGTGTCAGAGAAGGATAGCAGGGCAGTTGTTGTGCTATGGAATGGTCTAAAACCGTGTTGGCAGCTTGCAAGTAAGTTATTCTGGAGAAGGTGGTCAAGTAGTTGTCTGTGAATGCATTTCTCCATTATTTTAGCTATTGGAGAGAGTAAGGCAATTGGGCGAAAGTTGGAAAGTTCAGTAGATGGGCCACCTTTGTGTAGAGGGATGATATGGGATACTTTCCATATGGATGGGATTTTGCTTTCTGAGATTGTTCTATTTATAAGTATGGAGATGGGATAGGCAATGGCTTTAGCTGCAATTTGCAGGAATTCAGCAGGAAGACAATCAGCAGAAGGGTTGCATGGCTTAAGTTTTAAGAGGAGGTTGTATATGAAGGATGTGGGTACTGGTTTTATATGAAAGGTAGGAGATGGAGTATTAGTGGTATCTAACTGGGAAGAGGTGACAGGTGGCAAAGTATTAGCTAGGTTAGAATGGCTTTGGTAAAGTAGTTATTAAAGGCATCTGGAATCTGGTTGGCATTATTATGGTTGAAACCTGAGGGGGCAGGAGTTGTAGAGTGGCCTGGCTTAAGAAGATTGTTTATGCCTGACCAGAATCTTTGTGGTTTTTGTTGGTGGGTTTGTTGGAGGTGAAGGTAATAGTCTTTTTTGTCTTGGAGAATTTGTTTTTTTGGTGGCATTTCTTAATTGTTTTAAGTGGAGGTGATCTGATGGGTTTTTGTGGCTCTCCATTTGGCCCAGATTTTATTTCTGAGGAGGATCTTTTGTTTGGTTAGTTTTGAGAGCCAGGGGGCGGTTTTGGTCCTTATTTGGGAAGTGTGATATGGGGCATGGAAATCTAGGATTTGAAGAAATCTGGTATTGAAATAGGTCACTGCTTCATCAAGTTGAAAATGAAGCAAAGGTGACCAGTCACATGCTTTTAGTTCATTTTGGAAACTGACTGGGTTAAATTGTTTTTTGGAACGGGAGGTTTTAAAAATATTAGTGTTAGGGCTACGAACTTTTTGTTTAATAATATAGGTTAGCATATGGTCACTAATGTCATCAGGAAGGGTTTCTGGTTTATAAGTATCAACATGGCTGTTGAGTAGTATCCAGTCAAGGGTGGATTCCTTACTGCCTGGCTTATGGATTCTAGTAGGAGTGGTTATTATTTGAGAGAAACCATGAAGATTTATGTGATTGGTAGGATTAGGGGAATTACAGGTTGCCCAGTCTATATTAAAGTCACCTAAGACAATGGTTTCCTGAGGTAGGTTTGTAGAGAGGTAGTTAAGAATATTTCCCAGAGTGCTAATATTATTTCCAGGGGGGAGATATGTGCAAATTATATAGCTAGATTTTGAGTTGTTAGTTTGGATTTTTATACTGAGGGTTTCAGCATTTGTATCTGAGGGCAGGGGCATATTGAGAGGTAAGATTTGGAGTTCAGATTTGTATAAAATGGCTACTCCTCCACCCTTTTTATTATTGTGGTCACATCTCAGGATATTATATCTGGGAGGGGTAATCTCCTGGTCCAGAGTTGAGGGCTTTAGCCATGTCTCTGTAATACAGAGAATATCGAATGAGTGCATATCTAAGAGTGCATGTAAGTGGGAAAATTTATTGTTGATGCTGTGGATGTTAAGGTGAGCTATCAAAAGGGAGTTAGATGTTCTATTAGAGAGAGTGATAGTAGGAGGGGTTGGGTTGTGGTGGTTAGTGGGAATAACAGCATGAGGGCCAGGGTTTGGATGAACATCACCATCTAGTAGTGGGTGTTTTTGAGGAAGGTGAATAGACTTAAGAAGTTTATAGTGATTGTTTATGGTTTTTCTGATATGGAAGTAAGCCAAATGGGTACATCTATGATACTTGGGAAGTATATAGATAGAGGTGGAGGTTATGTTACTGTGGCTGAGCAAGTTTATATGGGAAATTTGTATCTCTTTACTCCTTGTTGCATTATTTTTATTATTTCACACATACTCCTCTGATCTATACTACTGATAGCCTTTGGTTCATAGGTTCAAAGATTCATAGGAGATTACTTAGTTAACAGCTCAAGAGCCTTTACAAGTCTAACCAGTTTTCCCCAGATTTTCCTCAATTGTCTATCTCTAGGGGAATGAAGACAAAGGTCAGCAATGAGGATTTTGACTATTTTTACAGACTGCATCTGTCCATAAGGGACATTGGTGCCACCCCAGGAGTGAATTTGTGATTTCCCATCTATCCATCCAGATTGCACTTGAAGATGGTCAGGGAACACTGCATAAAACTGTCACATTGTCTACCATTATTTACTATCTTTTGTCTCTCCAACTATACTATCTACAACCTCCTTTCACAAAACCAACATATTTGTTCTCTATTATTTCCTAGATTTCTTCATAAATCACTTCCTCCATTACATTACTAAACTTTTGTTCTGCAAAATTTCCAAAATATTTTGTGTACTACATTATGCAAAGCAATTAGTTGGGCATCTTGGATAAAAACTTTGTTAAATAACATTAGTAGCCTTCAAAAGAACTGGAATGTATATGTTCTGCTTAACTCCGTCCTTTCAGCTACTGTTTTAATAATTCATTTTTAAGTTTGTAGGCAGCTGCTAGGTTCTGTGGGCAAGTAGATCATTGAGGAGCCCATCCCAGTTTCCTGAGTGCCCCAAAGTACATTCTGGTTGAAAAGTCGCTTATAATTAGGTCATAGCCTGAGGCTTCTGCACTAACTGCCATGCTCAGACAAGAAGTGTCTCTCTGGGTGAGCTTCAACCACCACATTTTCTGTTAATAGCTGAAAGTGCTAACCAATTGCACCACAGAGATCCGTTGATCATTTTCTTCCTTTCCTTCTTTTGTTATATTTTCTTTCTCACCTACTACTGCCCACATTGCTATATGGTGAATAAAACTTGCATTCTTTCTCCAGACTTGTATTTCATGTAATCCTTTTTATATAAACAAATTATCAATTTTCTGCATTTTTTTACTTTCTCATTCACGTGTATATTGTTGATCTCTTCTTACATACATCTTCCTAAAAGTCATTACTTTCTCACATGATTAATATCTTGTGATATCTTTACTGTACTTTGCCAAAGTTAAAATTAAAGCCTCCTATAATTATTTCATCTCTACCTAACCACTGCAAATATTTGCATTTTCTCAAACATAAATACCCTCTCCAAATGAATGTATAAACATATACAATAATAAATCTCATTGGCTTATATTGTATTCTGACACCACAAATTGCAATCGGTACTGAAATCCTCACTGTCACAACTAACACCTTTATATTGCCATTTTTTTTATTCAAACTACTATTACCAAGCAGGTCTCCTTCACAAATCTCTATTGTCTGTCTTCTGTCTTTTTCTAGAAATCTTATATCCTGCATGTGATGTTCCTCCCCTGGGCCAGTGATCAGGGAGCGTCAGTCCTCACCACTGACACAAGAGGGGAACATTCACTGTGAGAAAAATAGACAGACACAGTATTTTCAGATGCAGATCTCTGCACCAAGTACAATTTCCCTTAAGAGCCCACAAAGAATGTATACTCCAGTCCTGGGCTTCCTTTTCATGTCCCAAATAAGACTCTCCACTGACTGCTATAGAGCTGAGTCCTTAGCCAGGTGTTCTAAGCCAGGTCCTCCCATACCCTCTGTGTGAAATCAGTGCTCTCAGTGTCTCTTTTCAAAGTAGCTGTCACACACATACACACACACACACACACACACACACACACACACACACACACACACACACACACACACACACACACACACACACACACACACACATATGCACACATGCACACATGCACACACACACACACACACACACACACACACACACACACACACACACACACACACACACACACACACACACACACACACACACACACACACACATATACACACACACTCTTTGAGATTTGATTTTTATACACACACACATGCACATACACACACACACACACACACACACACACACACACACACACACACACACACACACACACACACACACACACACACACACACCTGGGAAAGGATGGCACAGCTTACCCGCTCTGCCACCTCCACCCAGACTATAAGGTAGATCTGCTGCCACTAGAACACTCAAAGCTTAAAATCTCTTACCAGCATACCCAATTACACTTAGTAATATTAATATTTATAGAAATGGTTGTGTATAACCAAGCAGCAAGACTTTCAGGAACATGGAGCCACAGTGCCACTAAATAATTGCAAGTATTGTCAAAGTTTAAATATTTTCTAAAAGGCCAGCCATAGTGAAGGGTTTAGATATATTTAATAATAAATAAGGAAAAACATGAAAATCCTGAATCCATCCTTCCATCCATCCTCATCCCCTTTTTCCCATTTTGCACATGGGGTTGCGGTGTCACTTCAACAGTGATAATCATCTCGAGCCAAGGCTAACCAACCTGAAAATACGGAATATCTATTTACAGTAAAAAACAGAGTTTCAATCACAGGAAAAAAAACAACACCAATGGAAATGCTCAGACAGATACATAAAATAAACTACATTTAGCTAATCTCACTATATTCTTCTAACTGACTGAAGAATTATTATTTCCTGTTTACTTACTAAAGCAAGGCAAGATGTAGTGGATGGGTGCCTTGTCATGTCCAACAACAGAGTCCACACCTCACATCTTTCACTGCTGACTACAGAATGACATCATATCTGGTCACCTGACTCTGTGGTTTCCAAATTACCCTCTCACTAGAATCTGAGTCAGGATCTGGCACTGATGTGCCACAATACACACATAGAACTTTACCTAAGGTATATTACAGCATCTAGAATTTGCAAACCAATTCCCACACTTCTACCCTTCATGCAGAAATTAACAAGTTATTCTCTGACACCCCAGGGTAGCAATTAATTCACCACTAATGACAACAGAGCAGGACTCCAGCCCAGACTTTTCACTGACATTATGTCTCTGGCTGCATTCAGACCTGTGAGATAAAATCTTTATGGCCTAAACCAAGTCATTAAGTTTCAGGCTGTTTTTCTTATGGTTACCTGGGCTGAGCTTAACCCCTTTCCTTCTAGTATCCTCTGTTAAAATATGTACATTTCATCAGTTACAACAATACAGTCTAACATACGTTTATTTCTTTCCTGTCCAGCAGAACCCACTATTGATACATTTTTAACACAAGCAACTTTGCAAATACATTTTAACACACACATCTGTACAAATCAGTTTGATATTCAAACAACATATAATTCTTTACAAAACACCAGCTAGCCATGTTGCATATGTTACACATACACTGCCCTACTCCTCCTGGCACAGCTGGCACTACTTCACACCATCACACTATAAACAAATGAAACACTTCTTTCTAGCATCATTTTAATACTGTTTACATTTGTAAATACCAAATTCACATTACTCTTCCCAATCTTATGCTTCTTTTTCAATCTGTTTTGTGAAGCCTTTTTCCTAACTATGTTTGCAATATTCATTCTTCATTTTCTAATTCTGTTTCATGTCCCTCTTCATTTTTCTCCCAGGACTATATATTCATTTTTGTTTCAATATTAAATATATTTGCATCTTCATCACAACTTCCACTGATTCCCAGATTATCATAATTATTATAATTAACCATTCCATCTTTTATTAAACCTTTTTCATTTTCTTTATTTACATTCTCAGAATAATTTTCTGCATCATTAAATGTAACATTCAGATCTTGTCTTCATTCAAAACACAAAGGACCTTCTTCACTACATTTTTTTACAAATTATTTTAATGTTTCATAGTATGCCCCTGGAGCACCTTCTTATAGTACAATCCTATCAAATGTGATATTTTTTCACAAAAGAAGCATAATATAGTTTTACCCCAATATTTAACAGTTCACCATTAATTTGCCCAGCAAATGCACAAGCTACCATTCTTTTAGTTTTAGTGAAGCCCACACCTCTGAAGCTGAATTCCACAGTTTTACTTCATAGTCATGTCTGACTACATAAATGTTGATGGCATTTAGGAAATATGTCTTCAGTTCATATTCTCTGATCTGTTATGCTGAATTATATGATCAGCTTTCCTAGGCTGCACATTTATGTTAATAAACACTACCCTGGGATTCAATAACATGCCACCTGCAACCATGCAGAGCAGGTCTCTTTTTACCTTTGTGTACAGTGAAGCTCCAAGAGCATTAATGATTAACAAGGGCTAAAGGCTTTGTGCAAATCATAGCACATTAGGAAACCCACTGGCAATCATAACATGGTGTATGGTGAAGAAACATAACTTCAGCAGTGTCTAAGGCACACTGCATGCTTGCTAAGTGTGCATCAGGCATGAATATGCCTTAATGACTGTCAATCCTCTATGTGTACATAATAATAATACTGTGGGTATGGTATATGAGGCAATGTGAGGGTCCGTAGCATCATTTAAATTTGCAGTCTCACCAGATGAAAGGGTAGAAATGTGAGTACAGGACAAGATGTAAAAATGGGAAGCAAGGACAAGGAAACACATATTTGTTTATTCTTTGCTGACCAGGTTAGTCCCATTAAGGTAGTAGCCTAGGGGTATTTACACTACTAGGGTAAATTTGGCTAGGGAATTGGGGAACTTCCCTCCACCCTTTTCAATAGGTGCTGTGGGATCTTTTACATCTACTTTAGCGACCACAAACTCAAGCAGATGGGCCTTCAGTTTCATGTCCGATCTAAAGAGTAGCATATTCAGGAGTTCAGCAACAACCTTATACTGCACTGGAGTGTCAACAATCAATCTACCCAGTGTGGAAATAGAACCCAAAGCCTTCTGTACCAAAGGCAAGCATGCTACTTATTGCACAACTGAAAGTGAATGGTGCAATAGGGGAAATATCTGAAGGAAGACCAAGATGAGAGAGGGAAGTAGGGCTATATTTATTTTTGAGACGTGCCCATTTGAGATTTTATATACACACACAGAGATCAACAGACTGCAAGAAAAGGTTATGCAGTTCTTCTGTAGTCAATTGTCAAAAAATGGGGTGAATGTAAAAAAAATCATGACTAAAATACTCTTAAATAATATGCAGGATCAGTGCAGATTGGTAATGGGTTGGGAGTGCCTTCTGTGTGGAGTCTGCATGTCCTCCCCACGGTCGAGTGGGCATTCAAAAGACATGCGTTGAATGGGCATGCCTTCGTTGCAGGTTGGACATCGGGTTGGCAACTCAACACCATAAAAAACAACTGCCAATCATTAGCGGACCGGAGTTCCGCTGTGGCGACCCCTAACCGGGAAAAGCCGAAAGACAAACAACAACTACAACAGTGCAGATTGGTAATGAGAAGATTGGGCAAATGGAGGTAAACTTGTGCAGTTTGGAGATATGTTATGGAATGTTGATGGGGAAGGAAGGAAGAAAGAAGAATTGATGGAAGGGAAAGACAGTTAGACTTGTGAGCATACATACATGAACGCACACATAAGGCAAACAAGACTGACGGGGGGTGTTCCCACATGAATGTGGGAGGGGTGCTCAATGAATGAGAAGACATCAGACAAACAAAGGGTAGACAATAGTCTTTGGGAGGTTATGACAACACATGAGGGTGGGTGTAGACACAAAAGAGAGTTTACCACTATGATAGGGGGATATGATCTGTTTATGACATCCATGCCAGCATATGACCCAGTGGTAATCTAAATTTCATCCTGGACCCCCTCATCACTGGACCCCATTCAAATGAAGGAGTCAGTGTGGGGAGGGACTTTTTTCAGTGAGGCACTGGAGGAGGTTCTCTAGATGGTCAATGTGAGCATCTGGCCGTCAGTAAACCAACTGTCCCACCATGTCTAACAGCTGCCTTTGTGCCACAAAGGTATGACTCCCACTGCCAGTAGCACAACAGGAACAAAAGCCACAGACTGTATTGCAGGGCTGAATGGCATATCTCCTGCAGCTAATGTTCAGGCTGGGGAAATGACCTTGGTAGGCTAGTCTACAAATATGGTAGATGCTGGTGCCATTAGGAGGGCACTGTCTTGGTTGGAGTGAAGGATACAGGTCTAGATGCTGCTGCTGCTGCTGCACATAACTGGGAAATAAATGGAGAATCACATTCAAATTTAACTAAAAGTATACAATAGAGAGAAAAGCAAGGAAGATGGTAGAAGAAAAGAAAAATATACATATGATGAAAACTGCATCTCAAACTTATTTATGTCTTGTAGCACGATGGATACTGTACTGAAACTGCAAGTTAAACCCACATAAAATAGACCTTGCAATATGAACAGCAATACTTTAATATGTTAAACTACTTTTAAAATCCTGCTGAAGGTCAAACAGACACTAAAAGCATCAAACGCACATAATGTTACTTTTGAACTATGGAAATGGAATCAGAACTGCTAGCATAAAACAAAAGTTATAGTGGTGGAGTATAGCTATCAGCCTTCAACATGCTAACAGTGTGCCTGCAACACTGATAACTGCTCAGAATTGTGTCAGTGTTTTAAAATGTACTGTGACAAGCAGGTGATCTTAGCCAACACCTGGTTAGATGCTTGGTCCTCTTCCTGTGCAGCTGTTTATTCTCTGCTGTTGTTTCAAGATCTGTGAAGCGAAGAACAGGACTGTACAACCTGTATGGCTACTACACACAGGCAATATCTATGTGTAGGTGAGACAAATTTTACGTGCAGTACATCTCTGGTGTTGTAGCTGCAACTTCAGCCTCCCACCAGTCGGGAAGTCGTGTCACAGCTTTGGCAAGAGAATTCCATGTCTCTGTTTGATACTGGAGGGTCATTAACAACCCTCCTGTAGTACATGAGTGATGGAGTATGTGGGGAAATATTTTTGTTTCCTTTGTGTACCACAACTGAGCCTTGCAAGGCACATTACTCTTATCTTCACCAAATATACATACCTCTCAACATCCTAGTACAAGAAATCTGGACAAAGCCTAACATAATGGGAGACATAAGCCCAAAAATAGGGCAGATTTTAAACATTGCTTTTATAAACTTCGCAGGGGTTAAAATTGTTGCCTCAAAGCAAGAGGTTCTCCAGTTTGATTCTTGGCTGGGGTGCCTTCTGTGAGGAGTTTACATGTCCTCTGGCATTCGTGTGGGTTTCTTCCGGGAGTTCCTGTTTTCTCACACATTCCAAAGACATGCATCTGGAGCGTTTGTCCTCGGGCCTCTTCTGAAAATGGACTCAGCCTCATGTTAAAAAATAAATAAAGAAATAAAATAACAGAATTTGTGTTAGCATGCATTTTCTGAAGGATATGAAATCTATATCTCAAATGTATGAAATAATTTATTGACTTCAATCCTCAGGGATTTGCTAGAAAAGCACAAAATTTATGAGGAACAGACCAAAATATGAAGCAAAAATCTGGAAATTCTCTGAAAACCTGGATATCTGAGATGTACTCAAATCTGTATTATATCATACAAATAACAGAGAAATATGATGGACATCTCATGACCACACTTATGATCTTGTTCACCAATTGACATACAATGTGTTATAACTCAGATGCACAACCTGTGGCAGGACTTTAATATGTATGTACCATATTGCAATATTTGTACACTGGACTATAATGAGTTAAGAATGGCAATAATATCTGTGAGGTGGATCCTGCTTTAGAAGTCACTATTATGCATGCAGTACAGTAATTCAGCTTCTAGTAGGGAAAGATATGGAGTTATGAATACCCCCCTGAGCCACAGTGTGAACCACACGTGTATGATGCTGCTCTCAGGTGCTTAGGTGTGTGCACAACACCATGTAAAATACAATGTAAAGTTCTGTCAGTAAGAGTGATGTGCAACTTGAGTGAATCAGACTATAATTAGTTGAACCCTCATATGCATAATCCATGTAACTGCACACCCTAAATTGTGCAACATATGTGTGAAGAGACTGCAGTAAGCTTCATCATGCTACAAAAAACATTGTAGAGGTGATACTTTGAACAAGGTTACAGGTTCTTTTAATGAATAAATCTAAACCAGCAACTGCACTCCCAGATAAATATATCAGCCAGCCAGCTGGGGGCCAAAAAAATACCAAATGAATAAATACTGAATAAATTCCACAGAATGTTTAATGAAACACACTTCAAAATTCCACAGTGTTTTTGTCTGCAATATGCTAAGACTTAATCAGAATAAGTACAAATTAAAAAAACATCTCTATTTATACTTGTTCCTAAATTAACAAGTCTAACAAGCATTAATTTCCCTATTAACATTTAAAAAGGTAATTCAGTATTCATTCCCCTTTCCCAAGACATCCCTAGCACCTGTCTTCTACCCCGTATCTCTAAAGAGCAAGTCATGAACACCAACTCTAAGGTCAAAAACACAGCATCTATGGGACCTGATAAAATCCCAGGCTGTGTCCTACAAGGGTTCAAACAAGAATTAGCAATGCCACTGGGTTCTTTTTTCAGTCATAGTCTAAACACTGGCTTCATCCTAGCTGAATGGATAAAGGCCACCATTATCCCCTTGGACAAAGGTGGTGCTTCCACTGACCCCATGAGCTATAGACCTGTTAGCCTGACTAGCCTTATCTGCAAGGCCACGAAGAGAATCATCATGGACCTTATCAACAAAGACATTGGTAACCTCCAAATGACACTACTCAATTTGGATTTGTCAAAGGGAGATCATGCCTGTTAAACCTGCCCTTGATGAGGGGAAATCTGTGCATACAGCCTACCTAATTTAGCCAAGGCTTTTGACAATACCCCCTACTCAGGCATAATTGACAAACTCATCCAGCTAGGTATTAACCCATATATCATTAGACTGGTCACTAACTGCCTCACTCGTAGAGCCCATATAGTCAAAATAGGGGAGTCTACCTCCAACAGCAGACATGTAACCAGTGGTGTTCTACAGGGATCAGTACTGGGACTCTACTGTTTGGAATCTATTTCTCTGAAGTGCAAGCTAAAACTAAAGGTCTGTGGCTAACAAAGTTTGCTTATGACTGCAAACTGGGAGCGGTCATAGAATCTCCAAACAATCTCAACATCCTACAAGAGGATCTTACACAAACAAAAAACTGGTGCCAAAGTCATGGCCTTAAACTCAATGCAAAAATGTATTATCATCCCTTTCTGTAAGAGTGATGTTCCTGTTAACTACCACATCAATAACAACATCCTAAGTACACACTCAGTGGTGAGAGACTTGGGCACTCAAGTTGAAAGTAACCTTACCTTTTATATCCATATCTCCACAGTGGTAAGAATGGCTATCTATATTGCTCACCTCATAAATAAGGGCACTGCCTCCGGGAAAAAAAGAAGCTGCAATCTCCCTCCCTGTACTCTTCCCTCAGCAGGCCAATAATTGAGTACAATGTCCCTTTTGGTATGTACTTTTCCAAGCACCTGCAGCAATTGCAGAGACCACAAAGGTTCCTCACAAGGAAAATTCAAGGTCTTCAGCATTTTCCTAAGAGGATCATCTGAAATCACTGTCACTTTATTCTGTTTCATACAGACTAATCAGAGGTAGTCTCTGCCTTGCATACAAGGCAATCTTTGACCCTGCTTTATTGGAAATGCTACATATCCTTAACTCAAATAGTACATGGGTTACTTGCTCTAATGGCCTTAACATGGTATGTGATATTATTAGAATCTGCTGGAGGGAAAGATTTGTCTCCCAGTGGTTGCCACACCTTTGGAACCAACTCCCACTTCATGTCAAGCAGAGTACCTCAATGGCCCTCTTCAAATGCAATCTGGACAATTGTATGGGTAACTGTAAATTCACCCCAGGGGTCCCACCTATGTCCCTCTTGGACAGGGATGATAGGTGCTGATCGTGGAAATAAGGGTAAAATTTGGCTAGGCTTGTAAGGACCCTGGGGTCAGTAGCCTAGTAACCTTCTATAATCCTATGATCCTATGAATATATACCAGAGTATAAAAATAGTGGGACTAACTAAAAGAACATCCATTGAACACCAATGTATATATCCAAAATAACACAAACCAGAGAGTGGAATGAGCATCCTCACAAACACCAAATGTATATAAAAAACAACAGCAATGAGGATGACACAACACAGCTGAAAAAACAAAATCACACTTTAATAGATGAGTGCTTTTATGCCTCTATAGGCACTTCTTCAGCTCTTTATAAAACAATTAAAATAAATAGATTTAAACAGACAGTTAAAATACAAAGTATCCAATAAAAATGCATTTAGTTCATCAAATGACTCTAGCCATAAAAGAAACACATCATCAGCAAAACATGTATAATATACAATAAATTGGGAAAATGGGGTACCTGTTAAAACACAAGTCATCTCCCATTCAGCCATGACTACACTGGCATAGTTATTGCCACACGTGCTCATAGCTACCCCCAATTTCCATACGTTATATTGTCCCTCATAGATAAAAACAATGTTCTCAAGGTCTAGCTCTATAAACATACATAAAAAACTAAGTGAGATAATTTCAAGTATATTCCATACTCCAATCCTATGTAGTTAGGGATCATAGTGAAGAGTGAGGTCACATCTAATGTTACCATCAACACCTCACAGTCTAGATATATAGTCTGTATAGTTTCAAAGAAAGATTGCAAAAAATGTTTGGTGTCCCTAAGGAGACTAGTAGCATTATGTAAAATAGATCTCAACATCTTGATATATATTGAGAGGGATTCTGTCAACCAACCTCTCCCTGAGACAATATGTCTCATGTGGGTGTGTTGTCGGTGCTTTGTAAACCTTAAGTAATGCATGGATAACTGGTACACGTGGGTGTTCAATGAGCAGGATTAAAAACATAAAATAAAATAAAAAAGAAATAAAGAAAAAAAAAGAAAGAAAGAAGTATGTGTGTGTTTCTGTGTGTCTGTGAGTGTGCATGCATGTGTGAATGTTTGCTTGTGTGTGTGAGACAGACAGACAGACAGACAGACAGAGAGGAATGAGAATGTGTGTATGTGAGAGAGAGAGAAGGAGATGGACAGAGACAGCACAGAATGCAACAAGCAGTCTATCAGCATGGACCCAATAACAACTAGAAGTACAAAACACTTATGTCTGGCATTATTAACCGACTCTAATCCTCAGTGATTTACCAGAAAAATATTGGTACTACAAGGCACAGTGCAGACTATACTGCAAAACCAATGAAAGTGAAGAGGCTTGGGGTGGGGGTGGGGGGGGGTGCTGTAACACTTTGCATACTATTTTTTTTTTTTCATTCAAATTATCACAATGAGACCCCTGAGGCGTGTTCATTCAACAAAGTAATTGTAACTCCAAGGTGTCTGTTATTGGAGGAAATAATGCCTTTGTATGAGTGCAGAGGCCCTCTCCCTGTGGTATCGGGCCTCACAATACTCCTGGTTGGGCATTATTTCCCCAATAATATACATTCTATTGGGCATTATTGTTTGTAAATATGTGCATAATTGTGTTTGTATAGTACTCCACCATGATTTCAACCCTGGCAGGGGGACGTTGTTGGTAGTATATTCATTTATCACTTCCAATAGTTGTGCATTGTTTTTATTTTTTGGGGGGATTGACATGATGTCTGTGGAATCTGTACAGTTGACATGGTAGGAAGTGTGGGTCCAAGTTAAGTATGTGTAGGAGATATAAGGTCAGCAGTATGTGCAGGCCATCATGGGTACAGTGAGTCAGTGAGTGGCTAGTAGCAGTCAGTACTGCCATGCTGACAAGTATTTTCCATGCCCACAGCATTATGCCTCTCAAGGATCAACAAGAGAACACTGGTGTAACCAATGGGACCAGAGAGACCAAACTCTCAGAAACTGAGAATAAGGTGTTACTGCAAGCCCTCCATCCCTATGGCTGGTGGCTGTTTGGGCAGACTGCAACTGACTGGTCCTACTGAGACCATGTATGGAAAGATCTTGTAATTGACATCAGTGTTGCTGAAGGCTAGGACCGCACTTATGAGCAGGTCTGCTGTAGGGCTACAGACATCACGTGCATGACCTAGAAAATAGCTGTTCACCTTGCACAGGAAGTTAATTTGACAGGATGTGGGTCATCATTGAGTAACCTCTGATAGTTTCTGGCCTATCTGAGGGGCAGTACAACATATGGACCATATAGTGCTAGACCTCAGAGCCGAGCTTGCAATGCTCCCCTAGGAGATCAGTAGTAGATACCTCCAAGTGGGTATTGTGATAACCCTATTTACTTAAATAGCATAGTTCTCACAGGAGACATCTCACTAAGGCTATGTGTGTCTTGGATAAATTAGGAACACCAGGGAAACAGCCTGCAAAGGCACCTGCATGAGGTAAGGTATTTATCCACACTGTAGGGTAATGCTGTCATATTTTATTTGTGTTAGGATATTGTTCTAGGAGTCACAGGTGAATCACTATCATTCAGGACCACTGTAGAGCTGCCACTACCTGATGTCAGAGAATCATCTAGTCCTGATGATGATGATGGTGCTGTTGAACTGGCATGGTCAGGGAGTGTTGTGGGTGTGTTAGTTACAGTGAAACTGACCACTGAATCCCCTAGTCAGACCACTGACCCAGCCTCTGTACCTGCAGGGACGCAAGAGACACAGGCCACATAGAAGAGGCAGATTATGGGTCTAATGAAAACCAGGGCAGTGTGATATCCCCTACATAGCAGTCATTCATTTCTGCCAAATGCTTCATGTGGCAAGGAAGTACACACAGAAAGGTGAGTAGTGGCATTTGCTGGAGACACAAATACCATCATCCATCTGAAGTACCTGTGTCAATGGCAGCTCAATGTATGTGTAGGGTTATTTATGGAGACACAGGCTCACATCCCCAAAGCCATTTCTGATTTAGTGCAGCTAATGCAGCATGTGCAGTGACCTCTGAGAGTGCATGACTCATATTTGTAATTGTTTTGATAGGCTGAATCACAGGGTCTATATCATAATGTTGAATGCTGACAAGTTCGAAGCACTAAACTTCAAACTTGAAAGTTCAAAGTTCAAAAATGTCTAAACGTAGAATGGAGATCGCCATAGAGTGTGGGAAGGTAAGATTTCCCTTTACTGCACCAGAGAAGTTAATTATATAAGCTTGCCTCCCCCCAGCATAGAGTTTTTTTTTTTTTTTTGGGTGTTGATTTTTTTTTTTTGACATTCAACATTGTCAGATTTTGAACTTTCAAGTTTGAAGTTTAGTGCTTCAAAGTTGTCAGCATTTGACAATCTGATATAGACCTGAGTCACATAATAGCGCATGCCTTATTCTTTCATGCTCACATGCATTGCATCAGGAACTATCCATGAAGCTGCTCCACCACCACCTCTGCAAATACTAGTCATAATAGCCATAGACAACCAAGATCATGGTCATGCAACAATAGCAATCCCACAGCTACAACTGTTGTGGAAATAAATACAGCCAAGAAATGATATTCCCAGGGTTGTGACAGTAGCTGCAGTGACATGTCTGGTAGAATTCTAAGACTTTGTAGGTAGAAGTAAGATTGTATCCTATCACCATTTTATTGATGACCTTTTTTTTGTATGGAGAGGAATGGAATTGGAGCTTTCCAAATTCTTAGAAGATATGAATAAGAGTACCTCTTTTTTTACTTTTACTGGTAGCTGGGATGCTTTAAAAGTCTGTTTTTTGTATCTAGTAGTTATTAAAGTAAAACAAATGAATATTTTAGGTTCGGTTATTAGTTACAAAAATGTAGCAAGTAATAGTTTATTGCATTATTCTAGTATGCACCCCACCTATGTTAAGTATAACATCATTAGGGATCAATTGGTAAGATTGAATAGGCTTACGAGTGATGTAATAAGGTTAGACTCTTGTAACTGAATTACACCTTAGGTTTAAGAATAGGGGATACCCTTTTAACATTGTGGATAATATTCTAACTATGGATTATAATATGGAAGAAAAGAGCTGATACTCAAGATAATAAAGATTGGGTTACATTTATGCTCTTGACTTTCATCATAGATAGTAAAGAAATAAAGGACATAGTGTTTAACAATTGGAGGATTTTTGCATTTAATAGTGAACTTAAGACAGTGGTAGGGGAAGCACCAATGTTTGTCAATAAAAGGGCTAGAAGGTGGACAACACAATAAAGTTACAACAGGTGGAGGTACTTACAAGTGTAAAAGTTGCAATTATTGCAAGTACATTTCAGGACAAGTTTTTGAAGTTTTCACCCATGAGAGGATTTGGCAGGTTCCTGGAATTCTTAATTGTAAATCCACCTATGTGTTATGCATGGCAAAATGTTCAGTCTGTTCCTCTTTCTACATTGGAAAAACTAATAGTTAAAAAACAGAATTTATGAACACTATTATGCTATAAAAAAGAGGAATTTAGATAATGCACTTTTTAAACATACCTTAACATGTGTAGGAAGTAACAATATTGAGTTTTATTTTGGGGTCATTGACCATATTCCCTATGATTTTAATGGAGAGAGAGATGGGGAACTTGATTATAGGGAGTCAAAATGACAAATACTGCTGGATGCTTGTAGGGCACCAGGTTTAAATAATGGAGTGAACTATAAGGCTGTTTTAAGAAGAAAGGCTTATTATAATAAATGTATGTAATTTTTCTACAATTTTTCTACAGTTTTTGTGTGTTTTAATATGCTTTTTTTGAGTTGCCTTTAAAATGGAAGGTTGTTTTAACATTTCTTTATTGCTCTATTGGAATGAGAATTTTATTGGTTAGGATGTTTTTAAAGAATCCCATATTATGGCAGTGTGTAATGTTTACTTGTTCTGATGAAGGCCATTTTTTTTGGCCCAAAAGCGCTTAACCAGTGGAATTGAAGTCTTTGTGAAGAAAGGATTCAGTGGCTTTACTTTCCTCTTGTGTTTTTTGTATTTATCCATTTTTATTTACAGAAGTTTTGAGACATTCTGTACAGTCTTTTTGTCATCAGAACACTAATAGAGCATAATGTTTTGCATGTACCTCACCAGGCACATGCAGCAGCTAGAGAGACCACAGGGATTTCTCATAAAAAAACACAGGGCCTACAAACCATGCTATGATGTATGTGAATAGGCTGAAAGCCATGTTACTGTAATCTGTATTGTTTAGGATGAGGTGACGTCTGCCTGGCCTACAGGCCAGTCTCTGACCATGCCCTGGTGGGAATAGTACATATCCACTAATCAGACATAGCTAATTACATTAGCAGTGTCTGTTGAGAAGAATATGGTAATAACAGTGTCCTACATGCTGGTGTATAAGGCTCTCTGTAATGTCAGGCAGGAGCACAAACACACACCCAGTTGACTGCAGTGAGAATAGAACCCCTAACTGTATAATAGTGTGTGTATTGTACCTTTAAGTAGCATTTCAAGTACAGCACATGCATATAAATAGCATGCATGTGCTAGCTTCAGTGTCATTTTGAAAGTGCAGCCAGAGAGCGGGCATGTATGAGTGTAATAGTTGTTTACAAGTTTATTTAAGTTAAAGTTATTAAGCCTTGATTCTGATGTGTTTGTACATAATAAAGCTGCTTGAATAGAACCAACAGAAGTTTGTCTGTTTTATCTTGACCAGATGTGTGACACTACCTATCTAAATACAGAAACTACAGAACTCAGTATTTTATGCAAGCACCATGGCACAAGCCTGACTTTTATAAGACTGCAGGTCAGCTTATAGTGGATGACATCAGCAGGCCATGTTGGAGAGAAGATGTTAGGAGGCCTACATATGTTCATAGCTTCATAGGTTTATAGGTTCCTCTACTAACCCAGTTTCAACACTCTACCTTCACCCATAACCATCCAATACTTTCATCAGTCTTACTTTCTCTTCACACAATATCTTTTCACCCCAACACATATCTGTCTTCACTGCTCCACCTCTACTTTTACTTCTGTCTCTCCTAGCCTGTTATCATATTCCTATTAATTCACCCTTATTTCCCCTACCTCCATTCATCACACTCTATACTCCCAAACCTTCTACTCTTTCACCATATCAGCATCAAAACTTCCTACCTTGAACCTGGTCTTTCCAAAAATCAAAACATACCTCCCTACTCACCCCAAAATCAAAACTAAGTACCATTTCTTCTGCTTTCTTTTTGTACACCACTTCTTCAAATCTACAATACTCTCAGGAGACATCCACCCTAACCCAGGCCCCAACAACAACACTTCTTCCTGACACTCTATTTAACCTATTTCCCACCAGTTTGCCCCTATACATCTAACCTTCCTCTCTCTTATTCACAGCACCTTAAACAAAATTAGTGAGTTCCATGCACTAATTGACAACTATACTCCTGATATAGCTCTCACAGAAACCTGGCTCAAACATTACATCCTAGATAAAGAATGTCTACCCCCTGGCTACAACATCTTCTGACTTGACAGACCTAAAAGGAAAGGTGGAAAAGTAACCCTAATTTACTTCCAACAGCTCAACCTCTATCCTTTAGACAACACACTCCCTCAGTTTCATCCAACTGAACTCTTAACTGTGAACTGTAAATTAAATGATTTTAAAGCAGTAGCTCTAGCTGTCATATATGTTCCCCCTGTGACAATATTCCACTATTAGAACATGTACTCTCCTGGTCCACACACAATGTAACCAATAAAACTATCCTGTTAGATGATGTTAAGATCAACTGGTTATCCTTTACATCTAATTCCCCTAGCTCTTGCATCAACATTCATAATTTCTCACAACTTGTCACCTCCCCACTGACTTCAGTAAACCCAATAACACCTGCTCCATCATAGACTGGATACTTGTATCTAACCCAGTCCCATAACATCACCCTACATATCTACCTGATTCCATTAGTGACCAGTCTCCCATCCTCTTCAAAAATTTGCTCCTCACCTTCCCAGAGCACATAAATTAAAATACTGCCATAGCCTATCAAATTTCAGCTCTGACACTCTTAATAACACGCTCACCTCTATTAACTGGTCCTTCCTATCATATCTACCACGTAATGAAGCAGTGCAAACATTTAACAACATTTTCTTAAGCATACTAAACTCTCTTGTTCCTCTTAGGAAAAAAAAAATATTTAAACCCATACTTTCTCCCAGGCTATCCCATTCTACTCATGTTAGTATGCAAAAAAGAGACTCAGTCTGGAAACTCTGGACAAAGACAAAATCACCTATACACTTTTAAACATAAAAAGAACTACATATCCTTGCCAAAAACAAATAATTCTTGACAAGAAAAACTTTTATACAACTCATCGTAATAACTCCCCAAAATTTTGGAACTCTGTTAATCAAATCCTCCATGCTGGAAACTCTTCGGCACCAAATCCTTGTCCTAATAACACCCACACTGAAACCACTACCACATTCAACTCCCATTTCATTGACTATGTAAACTAACACAAACCTGTAGCTCCCCTAACCCCAAAGATCATTCCACTCCATCTAAGCAAACCTTATGCCCCCACACTCATCTTGACCCCCCTCCTCTCCTAACAATGACAATAACTCCTTTCTTTACAACCTGTCTCTATTAGCTACATAATACATGTCCTTCTCAAACTCAAGTCTTACTCTCCTTCTGTGGACAACCTACCTTCTTTCCTCCTCAGATTAGCTGCCAGCTTCTTAGCCTACCCCATCTCTATTATTATAAACCAATCTATTAGTGAATCTTCCATCACTCTTGCTCTGGAAACAATTCTATATCATACCTCTTCATACGGGTTGCATCTCTGCAGAACTACCTAACTTCCAGTCTATAGCAATCTTGCCACCCCCCCTCTCCAAAATACTTGAAAAATGTGTACATAGGCAACTCATGGGCTACTTACTCAAAGAAAATGTAATTACAAACATACAACACAGATTCTGTCCTTACCACAGCACTACTACTGCACTCAAATCCTTCACAAACTCAATCTCTGTTGCCAGAGACAATAAAAAACATGTTTCATTTCTCTTTCTTGACCTATTTAAAGCATTCAACACTGTCTCTTATTCTACATTACTCTCCAAACTCTCTGACCTCAACTTATCCAATACCACTTTTTCCTGGTGCTCTAGCTATCTCCCTAATAGACAACAATCAATTAAATGGGTCTCCTCAATGTCTCCCTTCCTCCCCATCAAAACTGGTGTTCCTCAAGGGTCAGTACTGGGTCAAGTATTATTCAATATCTTCACTAATTGCTTGAGTTCTTCCTGTCCTAACTCCTCTCTTATACAATATGCAAATGACTCCACAGTCATCTTTACCTTAGACTCCCTCTCTGACCTTCATATCCTCTCCAAAAATCCTTTAACTCTATTGAACAATGGCTCTCCATTAACCAATGTATCTTAAATCCTAAAAAGACTAAGCTACTTCTTTTAAATCTCTCACACAATCTCAAATCTACCTTCTCCATTACATCCCTAGACAACACTGTCATTAAGGCTGAAACACACCAAACTGCTCTGAGTCATCATAGATGACCAACTCAGATGCAACCTCCATGTTTACCGTTGCATCAAAAACACATCAAAAGCTACTATACAGAATTAAATTTCTCACAAAAGACTCTAGACTTGCTCTTGCCCATGCATTCCTTCTTCCTAGCCTTCTCTTCAGTTCACAAATACTAACTAACCTACAACCCTCTCTACTCTCCAAACTAGAATGCACCTATAACAAAGTTGCAAGATTTGTTGCTAACCATACCTCAGACACACCATTGCCAATCCTTCAATCTCTTACATGGCTAAAATCCCCCACCAACTTATCTAATCCCACCTCCTTATGATTCATTCAATCTTAAACAGATCCTCTGCCTGCCCTTCTATCACCCCACTTATCCCACTCTGTACCCTTTCTAGAACTCTTAGAAGCTCTGACTAAGAACTGCCAGAAATTTACAAACCCAAAAATTTCATAGGCCAAAATCTCTTTAGCTACACACCTTTCCTAGCCTGGAACAAACTACTCTTGCACATCAGAAACATAGCCCAGGAGCAGGAATTGCATTAAAACATCTGCTTCAGAACTGGATCTGTCACTGTTGTAAGTCTAACACATACCGCCCTCCCTAATTCCATCTCTTTCCCCCACCTATCTCCCCTACTCTGTCACTTTACTATTATCTACACTACCCTTATAATTACTCTCAATAATACTCTCAATATTCACGTACCTACAAACGCTTACTACAACTCTCTTAACTTCTAAACATAGACACAGCAATATGCTGTCTCTCAGCCCATCTGTCCTGGCATAACATAACTACTTCCAACTTCATCTTATATTTGTTGTATATTATAACTTTTTTGACTGTTAGCTATTAAACCCAGTTTGTGCTCCTATGCCATATGCTTGTGAGCTTTATGCATGTAATCTCATTGTATATATTTTTTTCACCATGCGTGTGAGTAATTCACATTTAAAGTTCAACTGTATTATATACTTAACCTGACACATTTTGCATATATTATTTCTATGAACCTCATGAACTGTAATTATTCTTTTTATATGTGTGGAGTTTAATAATTGTAGTTTTGCACTGTACTTTACAATTTTTGTTTCATCTGTGGATCTTTTCTCCCTGGGCCTCTCTTTCCTGGTCAACAAATGATAAGTAAATTAAATAAATAAATAAATAAATAAATAAAATAAATAATAGGAGGTTACTAGCCTAATGGTCCGAGGGCATTTACAAGCCTAGCTGCATTAAAACACAAGTATCCTTATTGAGTATTGTTAGGGGGTCATTGTTAGCAGAGCAATTTTGTGAGCAGCACCAACTGACCCTGTCCATGAGGGACAGAGATGCCACCCCAGGGATGAATTTACTATCACACATCCAGTTGTAAAGGTTGCATTTGAATAGATTCATTGAGGACCACTGCTTCATATGCAGTGGAAGCCTATTACAGAGGAATGTCAATTGCTGGGAGATATATCTGTCTCCCCAGCATGCACTGTTTATGCCACAGGCGAGGATGAGATCCTTGAAGAAAGTTATTCTTGTCCCATTTGATTTGTAGATGTCCAGCATTTTCAGTAGGGCATGGTCTGAAACTGCTCTGTAGGCCAGGCATAGGTCACCTCTCACCACCCTGCATGATACTGAGCACAGTGACAGGTCTTTCAGTCTTTCCACATATGTCATGTTTTGGAGGTCCTGGATTCTCCCAGTCACAAATCTCTGTGTTTTCTCCAGTTGCTGCAAGTGTCTGGTGAGGTACAGACAGAAGTGGGCATTGTACTCAATTAGTGGTCTGATAAGGGTAAAGTACAGCAGACCTATGACCTCTCTGGTCTTGGATGTGATGGCCTTATTTATGATGTGCACAATGTAGAATGTGTACCTTACCACTATGGACACATAGTTATTGAAGTGTAGATTGCTATCAATTTGTGTTCCCAAGTCTTGCAACACTGTGTTTGAGCTTGGAGAGATGCTATGTATATCATAATTAGCAGGGGTAATTCATTGCCAAAGGGGACAATGAGGTATTGTTTGCTTTAAGGTTCAGTTTGTGAGATTGGCATCAGTTATTTCTCTGTGTCAGCCACTTCTGTAATATGTTGCCATCATTGGGGAATCTATATGACTGCGTCCAGTTAAAAGTCATCTGCAAACTTGGTAAACTACAGGCCATCTAACTTTGCCTGGACTTCAGAGAAATATTTCCAAACAGTTGAGGGCCCAGCACAGATCTTTGTGGTATTCCACTGGTAAGTGGTCTAGTGGTGGAGGTGCAGTCCCCAACTTTGACAGTGTGTGTTTTGTCGGTGAGCCAGTTAGCTATCCATCTAGTAATGTATAGGTTAATTTCAAGATGGGAGATTTTCTCTATGATATATGATTGGGGATAGTGCCAAAGGCCTTGGATAACTCATCATAGGAGTTATGTCCTGTTATCCCTAATCCAGGTCTTCGGGGTCAGTATCAAAGAAGTCCACTAGGTATAATAAGCAAGATCTGCCCTTGACAAAACCAGTATGGGTCAGGTCAAGTGTGTTGAAGGTCACCTATGTCATTGTGGATAAGACCTTGCCAATAAGGCTTTTTAGTCTTATGGATCAATCACACAACATTTGATATTAATTTCTGAAGCGTAGGTAATATATGTGTGGAAAAATGTACTGAGACACCAGGGATGGAGTGCTTGGGTGGAGGCAACACATGGCTGTACTGTAAATCTGTAACATATTGTTAGATAGGACCTTCGGTTTGTTATGTTTCCACATGTAATTTCATGTTATAGACAGAAAATAGACAGTAAACAGCAGTAATGCATATTAAAATTTACTTTTCCATAGTGTGGTGAGCAATTGGTTTGCACGACGGCTGGCGAGATACACATTTCCAATACTATTGCTGTTTGCACGTAGCTAAGCAATGTGCAAATGTGAACTGCATTGCTAAAGTCTGAGAGTTATTTCTGAGTCTATGAAACACACCTGCTGCTTAACTGACTCTGTGGCAGCAGGTGTAAATGCATCCACACATTACTTTTTGAGTCCAGATGATACTGGATTCAAATCCAGGTATATCAAATATTTTTAAATATTTTGAAAGAAACATTGATAATGCAATGACATGAATTATTTATAGTAAATTTTCTGTGTGTTGACATAGCACAGCTGGTTTAAGCAGCATTGTGGATAGATAACCACAGCATTTTGCCACTGCTTGCTGTTGCTGCACATTGGTGCACGATACGCACCTCTCTGCAAACATGTTGGCCAAAAAGTGAAGGGATCCATTGGTTTTTATGCTACTGTGTGTGGGTTGCTTGTGATTCTAGTTTTTGACCAAATTAAAGGTGTTAAAATGGGGTATATAGGAACGTGGTGAAATGGTGATTAAGGAGGGGGAAGAACAAAGGGAAAGCAGTACAGGAATGTGTAGGATGGTGGTAGAAACGAATCATAGCTATCCATTTCTTTAACAGTATAAACTAAAAATATGTACAGAATATTAACATAATTTTGACTGTCACCTCCACAAAGAAGGGTGACCACAATGTAATCATGTTGTATAGCCAACTGGACCTAATCAAGTGTGTCAAGAAGACACATGTGTGAAATGGAGAGCTATGTGTAGGATGTTTTGTTTGGTGGGACAGGTGCCTATTTATTTTTTATTTCGGAAAGAAAGGAATGTTGGGAAAGGGACATAGGTATGTCTGCGTCAGATAAGTTGGGTAGGTGAGGAAGCAATTGCAAACATACAAGAGAAATAAGACAAGAAACAGGGACAGCGATGGACACAAAAGGTTGGGGGATACCATGACTGGGGTGAGGGAGGGGACAACACAGGCCCATGCCCATCAAGATTGGAGACAGTGAGAATTGAGTGCTCACCCACTGGACTATCATTATTGTCACCTTTCTCCACTAGTGATGGGAGTGCTTGATGTCTCCTCCTCCTATGGAACATAAGGGAGAGCAGCCTTTCTACCTGGCATAGGCATGTGCCAATGGTGCAGTGCATGACCCTACACACCATCCCCTTGCAACTCACTGCGGGTGATGAAATCACCACCTCTGCCACTGCTCCCAGAGGGTACCACTGTACTAGCCTCCAGGACAGGACTACCTGAGGGCACAGGTAGTGCAGAGGCAGCAGAGGCAGTGCTACCAGGTTGCCTCCCAGACGTGCTGGGCATCGGTGCTGGAGCATGTGGAGCAGGAGCAGACTGATCCAATGGGGCTGGCCTACCCTGATTTGCTATGGAGTGTTTAGTCATGCGGTACTCATGGATGACATAGAGATATTTTGACAACACATAATAGAATATAAAAAAAAAAAGATAAGGGTAGGGGTGAGAGAAAAAAGAGATAAAATTAGTTCTATCATATGTGACATACAATGCATTAATACAATTATACAACTCTTTTATCTTTAGTTTTACATTTAAGTATACCTCCTAACAGATACACACTACACTACAGATTGCTGAAAGTAATCCTTGAAATGTGCATATACTGCACATATGTATGTTCCAGTTATACAGATTACAGTTTACAGCAGATTATTTCTTCCATGGGTATGGAGTTTTTAATTTAATGTAAATATTATTGAAGAAATAACAGTACTGCATAGTTGTGAATTGTGGTATTTGAACCCACAACATCTTACTACAGTCTAATATTAAACTTTTACAATTAGTTTGTCCTATAGACTAATGCATGCATACTTGCTTTTACAGTTGGGGTATGGATGCTGAATTTGATACAGCTCTGTAAAATGCCAAATGTGCTATCTTTGACTTTTAATGAAAGAATAACACTTCTCTTCTGCTGCATACACACCACTTGTTTCCCTCAGTCTGTCCAATCAAGCAACATGAGCCAGGACATTGAACTCATGATCCCTGGCAGCTGAAGAAAGAACAGAAAAGAACAAAAGAGCATTGTGCATATCGGTCTTGCCTATATTGATCTTTCTAAGTCTTATAAGTACTCTCTTTAGTTATACTAACACAGCTGTGGGATTTCCGCAGTCCAAACTTGCCCCAACCAACAGTTGAGAGTATCCCTTTTTCTCCTCTATAGGTTATTAAAACTATGTATACATTGCTGTCTAGTGTGTGGGATACCAGTGGCAATGGATACAGCCTGGTCCAAACTATTCCATGTCTCAGACTTGTACTGGGAGCCCAGGGGCTACCCAGAACAGCTTTTTGAATGGTTGTTTGATGAAGTTTTACTAAAAGGACTAATGTTTATTTTAAACCTATTTTATGTAGGGGCTATGTAGAAGAAATATTTGACACCTCTCTAGATGAACATGGGGGAACACAAATAGAAATTATGATGTCAGAATAAACTTTCTAACTACTTTTTCCATTGATGCATATGCAATTAAGAACATTATGAACAAAAATTGGGCTATAATATCAGATGATAATGCTATTAATATGAAATTGGGGGACAGACCTTACATTACTTATAGAAGAGGTTTAAACTTTAAGGATTTATTGGAAAGGAATAATCCAAAATGCCTCAATAACTGGGGAATGAGGAAGTGTGGGAGATGTCATCAGTGTCAACATATTATGGTAACTAATAAAGTTTCCATACATGATAAAAACTATACTATTAATGGAAAGTTTAATTGTGAAACAGGAGGAGTAGTATACGCTGCTTTATGTCAGTACTGCCAAAGCTATTACATAAGCATGACCAAAAGAATGGTCAAACAAAGAATTTATGAGCACCAATATCAAATTAGTAGGGGAAATACCACAAATGCTTTGGCAAGACATGTTTTAGAACACCCCACACATAAATTTCATTATATAGTTTTACAACAAATAGGTAGGAACATTAGAGGTGGACCCTGGGAGTTAAAGCTTAAAGAACAAGAACTCATTTGTCAAATTAAAACATATCCACATATTCCACCAGGGCTTAGTGAATGTTGCTCGATAAAATGCATTTTGAAATTAAAAGCTCTTCAAAGATGAAGCTTGATGGAATAATTATTTCATCAGTTAACAAATCTGTTTACATTTATTTATGTATATTTATTTTTATATGTATATGACTTTATTATATCCCCTTGTTTTGGTCTTTTGAATGCGATTTTATATAATATTTTTTTAAAAACCATTCATGTTCATATTTATATAGAGAGAACTAAGTAATAGGAACAATGTTTTTAGGTTGTTGCTTGTGTTAAAAAGTATATATATATATATATATATATATATATATATATATATATATATTGTTTTTTTCTACAATACTTTTAAGTATTAGATTAAATAACACTGGCACTTTAAAATTTCTAAACTATGTTAATTACCTTTGTAATTATTGAATTCATCTTAATTGATGGTATTATTTTAACTGTGGGATCTTGGGTTTTCATTGTCTGAAGAAGTTCATGCCTTTTCTGAACGAAAGTGCTAACAATAAACTGGCTTGGATTGTACAGCTTGTTGCATAATTTTTGTGTTTTATTTACAGAAATATAATAGACAATATACACTCAGTCATTCATCTGAAAACACAATAATGGCATCTCATCCCTCATACATATAATTCATATCAGCTCCACTATCTAAAGTGTTTTAGGTGAAAGTGAATATAATGGGAAGTGGAACAGCAGTCAAAATATCTGAAATATCCTGTATTAGGGCCCAGAACCATGTGCATAGCAATCCTGCACCTACACATGCTGGACAAGGACTAGTCACATGACATTCACTAATTTACTAATCATTCTTAAGGTCTCTGTGTTAACCACCATGCAATACTGCTTAGCAGGTTTGCTTGATGCCCAACACAACTAATTGAATGTATATGGTTTCTATTTTTGGCTGTCTCAGTCCTTTTTGCAGGTGTTCTCCTGCACTAAGTGATCATACAACCAGTTATGATTATTGATTGCAAAGATACAGCTCTGTCTTACCTCTCTGTGTTTGTTAGCCATGCTTCTCTTGTTTGACCAGTAATCTGAGACATGCCATCTCTACGCCATTCTATATAAATGGACTTAAAATGTGTGAAGATATTAAATGGAAATAATATCATATGCAGTTGCCAACAAAGGAAGATGAGGTTGGATATTAATGAGCAGAACCTGTGAATTGTGTGCTGCTTACTTACATTTCCAACCTTACATCTAACACTTTGTAAGTGTAACCTGAGACACCCACTGGATTTAGGGCCGCTGGCAGTGGTGCTGTCTTTTCCTTCTCCAAACCAGTAATTATTCACAGTTGCAATCTATTAAAAACAAACACTTAGAGAATGCCTGCACCATGTTTCCATCTACTACACAGAGAAAGGTATCAGGGATTCAGCAATTCTATTCAATTCACACCTCATTTGCATCTTCATCATGCTAACAGCCCTGAATCTACATCATATAAAGGCAACTGTGTAGCTGGGAAAACTGAATGTGAGGAGATATGTTTATGTGGAGAACACTGAACTGAGGCTATTATTTTGGGATATATCTGCATAGAGGATTATTAATATGGAGAAGGTATGTTTGCATTTCGTTAGCTATATACTGCATATGCTGGAATGTAATTAAGAAAAATCTGAAGCAAAGGAATTTACACTTTTATCTGTATGTATTAGTCATAAGTGCATTGGTGCCTTTGGCATGTTTTGTCAAGGCATTTCACAGGTATACATGATTGGCAATGCTTTAAAATGGAATGTTCTGTGATAAATCTGTAGACATGTTTCAGGGGCAGTTCATTTGATAGCACTTTTAGCATTTCAAAGATGGATTGTTAGCAAAATGTGTCATTTGTCTGTTCTTTTATTTGGGAGGGGAGGGCACAGCAAAACTGCATTTCTGTAATGGCACAAACAAGGATATGTTGCTATTGTTACTCTCCTTTTTTGCATCTAGCCTGTTGTTCATATTTCAAATCTCTAGACTATTTTATGTTTCTCCAGTGGGTAGTACTGAGATGCTACCTTTTCTGTTTTATCTGGGAACAGTTATTTTGTAATTATGTTATACTTATGTGAGTTATCCTTCTGTTGTCTTTTAGGAAACCTAGGACTATGCCACCCAAGCAACTCCACCCTTCACTGATGCTGAAAATCAAGTTATCATTGATACTTTTAGGCAACACGGTGCCTTCCTGACTGAAAGGGGATGGGAAGAATGCAAATTTGTCTTCAGATCATGGATGATGTTAATGCCTTGGATGGCTATTGCTGACAATATGAGCAGGGTGCCATAGGGCTACTGACATGATCACATCTGCATGGAGTACAGCTGCTGCAATGGGCCATAATTGGATGTCTATCTGGGGGGGCTGCTATAGAGCTACCACTTACACTAAATGAAGAGTTCCTGTCCACTGTCAGGGATCC
Source organism: Protopterus annectens (assembly GCF_019279795.1). Lineage (NCBI taxonomy): Eukaryota > Metazoa > Chordata > Ceratodontiformes > Protopteridae > Protopterus > Protopterus annectens. The sequence continues at coordinate 1,343,540,824 of NC_056732.1, forward strand.
AGATAGCTCCCTGGAAAGTGCAGAAGAGCATGTCCTCTACATCTGTGTGATAGGTTTGGGGACAGCAAGCATGTCCCAGCAAGGGCTTCCAGATAGGCTTTGGTATCTCAGTTGTTGAACAGTGTTGTATAGTAAAACAATTGTAATCAATAAGTTACTTTTGTGTCATAAGATTTTTTTGGGGGGAGGAGGATTGATGGTTGCTCCAGTTAACAACACATTCTGATTGATTAGCTTAGGTTGGAGGTATCATCCAAGTTCTTGTTGAAAGTATAGTTAATGGGCATATAAAAAGTAAAAGCATTATCCGCTGTGTTACTGTTAATTGTGATGAAGTTGTCCTTACATTTTGCTTAACTTTTTTCAGGACATTCTGGCTTGCAGAGGATAACCTCATCTGCAGATGGTAAGCCAGACATTTTTATGTCAGTACTGATGAGCAATTTACATAAATATTTTAGTGCGTGATTTTGATGTCAGGAGTGTTGAGTGTATTGCTGTACTGTCTAACAGTGACAGCACTGTTGTTCTGTTAGCATATATTGGAGTATAGTAGTTTAGGTAATAATTGCTCCTGTGTTTGTTGCTTTTTATCACAAGTTATCTTGACAGTGGAAGTGTGGGACTTCTACCTCCTGATGTCAGTGTATCAGCACTCTGATGATGATGGTTTCAAAACAGAGGTACAGTTGGGGGGGGTGCAGAGGTTGAATCTGACACTTAGGTTGACATACAGCCATTCCCTGCACTTCTGTCAGTCACAGCCAGTAGGCCTACACCTACCCATTCCAGTGATCCCTCAGATATTGGACAGGTGGAGGGCGTGGCAATTGGTCAGGAAAGTGTGGTTACTGTGGCTTCAGTGTCTGTTGACTCTGGCCATAGCCAAAGAATGGGCAAGGTGCCACTCAAGAGGGTTCTTAGGAGTGCTCAGAGGAGGCCTGCTGTCCCTCCTCCACCTGATTCAGGTGTCTCTTCCCGTGTCACTCAGCATACATTTAGGACCATCGTGTAGGCACAGGCATGTCCCCATAGGTGCTCAAGGAAAATGCTTAGGGTTGTAGATATGGAACAGGGTGATGTGGGTGACTTCCTTGACAATGTTGCCAATTCAATGTATCAGATGAATGACACATTGGAATGAGGAGTGTCTGTGATGGAATGAGCGGTGTCTGTGATGGAACATCTCCTGGGAGGGGAATGGCATCTTGTGGGCATAGGTCAGCCACATCATCTGCTGTTAGCCAACATGGCCATGCCCAATCATGCTGTCATAGTGGCAGTATTTACACTGCTCTGTCAGTGCACGAGCTGTCCACACCCAGACATGGAAGACCATGGGGTCATGGTCCAGGGCATCCTTGTGAAGAGAGCTTGTCGAGCAGACATTACTCACATTCAGGTAGCAGCAGTGCATCTGGCCATGGGCATGGACATGCTAGTGCAACTCCTGGCAGAGCCAGTTATCTTGGTCAGGGATGACAATGATGAAATGCCACCTCTACCATGCACGGCTCACACATTTCCAACATACCAAGATGTAGAGCTAGCACAGAGCTTGACTATGTTTATCTAGACAGTCACACACCAATTTCACCTGGAGGACCCCTACAGACACATACACAGTAGTTACGTGGTTCAGCCATGCAGGTTAAAACTCATTTTGTCTCATTGGCCATTTGTTCGTTTATCCAAATGTCTGCCTGCTTCTCTTTCTTATTCACACACAATCACTGACCTTGTCTGTCAGTGTAGGCTTCCTGCACCCCGCCCACACACACACACACACAACCACAACACCCTATGCAAGTGATGGTAACTGTACCATATCACTGTTTTGTATCTTTTGGATTCAAGGATACATAAACTTTGTGGCTGATGGTCAGGGTACATAGTTGACTTAGTACTTAGTATATCTGCATCTGTGATGTTGAACTGGTAATTGTATCTTTGACTTATATTGGCCTGTTCTCTGGGTGGTGCCTTAATTTCTATATGTGTGCAATCTATGGCACCCAGTACTTCAGAGTAGTGTGCCACATGGTAGAACTCCTGCATATTTCTGCCCCTGCCCTCCAGAGTACAGGGAAGACATATTTGGTCACTAACTTGTTAGAGCACAGCATTCAGGAATTGATGGAGGATCCTGGATGTTGACGCAAGTGACACCTCCAGAATGTCCCCTCTTGGTTTCTGAAAGGTACCTGTAGGTAAGATTCTAAGTGGTATACATACCTTTGTCTCCATGGGATGGGTTACCCTCAGTTTGCACTGGCTCTGAGTTGAGGATGACAAAGGTTGCAGAGTTCCTGTAGTGTGTCTCTATCCACCCTGTAGTGGTATACAATTTCTACATCATGTAGGCTATGATAAGTTAAATGGGGTCTAAAAACTCTTCTCATTCTTGGCCTTGGTCTATTAGCAGCAGCAGCAGCATAGACTTCAGCCTGTTGTGCATACAAATGAATTAAAGCAACAGCAGCCCCTAACATTCTTTTCATGTAGCCTAGTTTCCATGGCTGTATTATAATAGCTTTTGGAATTCACAGGGAAAACCAGCACTTATTCTACATTATTGATTAAAGCTTGTTGAATAGCTCTTCTATCTTGGATTGGTTGATTAGCATAGAATTCAGCTGCTTATGCTATAATTAGCATGCCACAGTGTTTACGTTGTTTGTGCAGCAGTGTGCGGCACTTACTGAATCCAAAACTGTGAGCTACTGTGTGCACTTTGTGCTGCAATGTCCACATGGTGTAAATGGACCAAGTAGGCTTTATTGAATTTGACTGACTTTTTTTTACTTTTTTGGATTTGATTTAAAGGGTTATTAAACATTTTGCAGGAAAAAACACAGCATTTTACTAAAAACAAGTGTCACACTGAAAACAGACTTAGCATGATCAATAGTGAGCTTCTCTTCTCCAGAAACTCACATTTATTTAAAATGTAAAACAAATCCAAGGCAAAAGATCATGAGCAGCAACTGTTTTATTTGGTAAAACCACTTAACGGTCCTGTCATTGTTAAAAATTCTTGTGATTTTTTTTTTGCTTACAATTTCTCTGATTCTACAATTGATACAGATATTGCTGACTTTCTTAGTAAAGGTTTAACTTTTGTACCTGTGAGGAAGGCAAACTTAGCAAACACTTTAATGGATCTGAAACTCTACCTAAGGAAACTGAGTTTTAGAATTATGCTGGGGAAGAACAATGATAGGCTGATAATTTTTACATACCTAGTATCTTTAACCCCCTCTACACCTTATTTTAGGGTTATATGAAAAAGTCTGTGAACTTGATATAAGGAATGCTTTTATGGTGCAACGCAATGGTAAGAGCAATTTGAGTGAGGAAGAGTTACGCAACCTAAGATTCCTTAAACAGCAAAAAGTTTGCATCATGAAACCCAAAAAGGGTGGGGGAATCGTTGCGATGGATATTCACCAGTATAATGAAAGGATGGAAAGAATATTAGATACTGACACTTAGGTTCATAGGTTCATAGGTGTGTCCTAGGCTAATGGCCCTGGAGTCTTTACAAGCCTAGCCCAAAAAAATTACCCAGGCACCGTGCCACCCATTGTTAGTTCACAGTGCCCCTATCCAGTAGGGCAACTGGAGTGATCCCTGTGGTGAACTTTCTGTTACCCATCCACTTGTTATGATTTCTCTTGAAGTGGGTCAACAAGGTGCTCTGCTTGACATGAATGGGAAGCTTATTCCAGAGTATGGGTAGTCTTTGGGAGATGAAACTGTCCCTCCAACATATTCTGTTAATTGTGGTAATGGGGTTGTGATCTCTGGAGCGTGTGGCACAGGGAGGATTGGGATTTCTTTAGTTGTAACATTTCAAATAGGGTTGGGTCGGACATGACTTTGTAAGTCAAGCAGAGATCACCTCTAAAGTAGACAATAAGACACTGAGAACTGCTGATATTTCTTGAGTCTGTCCATGTAGGATATGTGTTTAAGGCCTAGAATCCTTTTTTGTGAGGTACGTTTGTGGCCTCTCCAGCTGTTGTAGGTGTCTGGTCAGGTACATGCCAAATGGGGCGTTATATTCAATGATTTGTCTAATGTCAGATGAGTAGAGAGGAATGATGACCTCTTTCTTCCTAGATGCAAAACCTTTGGTTATAAGATGTGACATGTAGAAGGACTTTCTGACCTCAGTGGCAATGTGGTGGTCGAAGGTGAGGTGTTTGTCAGGCTAGGTGCCCAGATCTCTTATGGCCCCTTCAGTGTTCAGTGGGCTCCTTTCAATGTGGTAATTCATGGGAACTGTGTTCTTTCCAAAGGGGATGATAACGCATTTTCTGACATTAAGCTTCAGGCCATGGATCCGACACCTGTCATTGGTCTCAGAGAGGCCCTTTTGTAGGATGTCTGCATCCCTTGGGGACTTGATAATGACTCCTTGCTTGCAGTCATCAGTGACTTGGTCAGCCAGAGTCCTTCTGTGTTGGCGTGGACTTCTGAGAAGTAGATGCCAAACAGGAGATGGCCCAGGACCGAGACCTGTGGGCATCCACTAGTGACTGGTCAACAGTCTGACTTGGAATCCACAACTTTCACTCTGTGGGTCCTGTCTGCAAGCCAGTTTGCAACCCACCTAGTGATGTAAGGATTGATGCCTAGTTTGGTGAGTTTATCAATAATACCTGAGTGAGGAATGGTATAAAAGGCCTTGGCCAGGTTGAGGTATTTTTATTTATTTATTTATTTATTTATTGCATTTGTTAAACAGGAAAATCCAGTGGGCCAGAATGAGCCCATTTTCAGTGGAGGTATGGGGAGAAAAGATCCACAAAATTACATAAAAGATAGATATTAATACAATCAAGAAAAGTTCACAAAATTAAGTACAAAGAACGTGTTGAATCACATAGCAGAAAAAACCTGAAATAGTACTAATACATTGAATGAAACTAATCAAAAAAACACTGAACAAGTTATAATTGTAAAAAAAAAATAAATAAATAAGGCTGTATGCACTGCCTTACCCTGATCCACAGCCTTGGTGACTGCCTTGAAGAAGTCAACCAAGTTCAGCAGGCAGGATCTCCCCTTGCCAAAGCAAACTGTGTGGAGTCAAGAGTTTGGAGATTGCCTATATCCTTGTTAAACAGGTCCATGATGATTCACTCCATAGCTTTGCATACCAGACTCATCAGGCTAATGGGGCGATAGTTCCCAGGGTATGTAGTTGTTCCCCCTTTATGGAGCAGGATGACTGTAGCAGTGTACCATTCATTAGTGACATAGCCTGAGGTAAGGCTGTGATTGAACAGGGCACACAGATGTGGTGCTAGTTCATTTTGTAGCTCATGTAGGATGCAGCCAGGGATATTATCGGGTTCCATGGACACTGTTATTTTTTAGCTTTGGACAATGCAGCTTTTATCTCTGCTGCAGAAATGGTGGGTTCTAGGCTTTCTTCTGGTATTGTGGTAGGGCCCAAGGGGGGGGGGCAAAATTAGCACTGAATCTGTCGGCCAGTAATTTAGCTATATCTGTTGGCTCAGTATAGGAGCTGCCATTGTGCAATAACTCAGAGCAAATCTGGGTATTGCCTTGGAGGTTTTTGATATAGCTATAGAAGGCTTTGTGGTTGTTTTTGGTGTCAGCCATAATTCTGCCTTCATAGCTGGCTTTTGAGAATTTCATAAAGGAGCTCAGCTTTTTGTTGATACTGATAAGGGAGATTTCCAGTCTTGTGACTTCATTTTTTTCTGCAACAGTTTCTTCCTTCTTTTATACAGTTTATTGATGGCTGAGGACCACCAGATTGGCTTCCTTTTTTGGAGGAGAGCATCTTAGTTCTATTTGGTATGGCAAGGTACATGCATTTATGTATGTGCCCGTACAGTGCATTGGTGTATGATTCAGCAGTCCTGCAGCTATTTTCCATTGGCATGGGTGCCAAGAAGTTAGCCACCTCTGTTTTTAGGAGCCCAAAGTTGGCTTTAGAGGAGTTTTTCAGTGTGGTCACCTTAGCGGGGGCATACCTCCCAACCGTACCAAATCACTCGTTTTTACCAGTTTTGGGTTCCAAATAAAGGGGTGCCATGATTCCTGAATGGCACTCCTTCATTTCCAATTTTTTTGCTTTGTTTTTTTAATTTTCACGCTGTCAGAGCTGACGTCATCACATGCGTGATGACATCAGCTCCATCAGGCTACCAGCCAGTCGGAATTGAGCTTAAGGATCTCATGTCATCATTTCTGGCTGGCCAAAATTGAATTGCAAATGGGCGGGAATGGGGAAACAGCAGCACTTGTTTAGGCAGAGGAGAGGAACTTGTTTGCATGTGATAATGGCAGAATTGCAATGCTGGAACGGCAGAGGAACTTGCGAGCAGGGATAATGGCATAGCTGGAATGGCAGAGGAAGAGGAACTACTCATTTCAGGGGAAACAAGACTCAAGTAAGGAAAGGTGTGTGTGTGGTCTTGGTGTGACTTAGTGAACATAAAATGTCATTGAAGTTTGAATAGGAACACATAATTTCATATATAAACCTGTGTTAGTCATGTATTTATGGAAGATATAAAGTAAAGATTTTCAATAGAGTTAGACTCTGTCAGTATTAAGGGTTAAAATATGAACAATGAAATGTATGTAATATGGTTAATGTTGCTAAGTAGAAGAACAAGAGAAAACAGCATTAACTGGATATAACAATGCACTTTCTGGAGGAGTGACTGATAATTGCTAAGAAGGTTATGTAAAATTGTAAATACATAGCATTCTGTGGCCTTAATAAGGGAGTAGAGAGCGAATTGGTTGGTTGACGATGTGGAAGGAAAACTAACTAACTGAGAACTAGTAAAATGAATATGTTAAACTGAGTTGTGTTAATTGCTATAAATGTCAAGTTGAGAATGGAAAAATAAAATAGAAATTGAGTCACACTGTATGTTAATAGTCTTTTCAAATCTTTGTTGCAAACATGGCTTGTGGAGTTTCTAAAGAGCAGATTAGATGAAATGGCTGATGATCGCAAGGGCAGGATAATGAGGCAAATGTAATATTTCACAACAATATTGTAAGAATAACAGATATATGGCTCATTGGTAGCATGCAAGACCTGCACTCAGTGTTCTCATTTAAGGAGAACAATGTCTTATGATTATAAAGGCCATCACATACACTGAGCACATTTTTGGGAAGCAGATGATTTAAATAATCTTTGGAAATGCAATATAAACCTAAAGACTGGCAGTGATAGGAAAGATGAGAAAAGATTTGCAGCAATGTGTTTTTTAAAGATAATGGACAGGATTCACAAAGCCTCCGTGTAAGAGTTAGCAAGTCTTACACGGAGGCTGCAGTTAAATGGGGTGATGTCAGCATGCCATGCATATTCATGAGGGCATGCTGAATCACACCCTAGGCTAACACGGTCCGTGTAGCAAAGTAGGGGGGATGTCTGCATGGCGAGATCTGCAAGGGGACATGCCCCCAGAAGAATCACAGTCCCAAAAGGAAACTCCCACGAGCGAGTCCGCGGAAATGCCACGAAACACAACAGCACACATGCCCCTACAGACTAGTAACCCAATTGAAAAGTAAAATGTAAAAATGAATAGTTTAATTTTTTTTTTATTTCAGAAATGTTTGCCCGTAATTGCGCTCATTTGCGTGGGTGTGCCCTTCGCTCAGTCACAGTTAGCAGTCACTGAAAAAGCATATAAGCTCTAAATATGCAAAATAAGCCAAGTAGAGATAATGTAGTGGTAGAGATGTCAGCCAAAGAGGAGGCAGTCACGGTTCGAGCACCAACAACATCATTTTTTTATTTTTAGTGAAATAAGCACGAAACAATCCCCTGACATATATGTATATATATATATATATAATATATATATATATATATATAATTATAATTTAAGTAAAATGCAATGAAATGGGCCATGTTATATGAAGAACTCTGACACAATAAAAAAATAAAATATTTTATAAGTGCCCATAGCTGAGTATGTATGCCTGCAGGTGAGCAGTGGTTTAACAGGTGTAATAGGAGTGCCCGGAGTTGAGCAGTGCTTTAACACGCTGAAAGTGTGTGCCCGTAGTTGCGCAGCATTTCTCACAGTGTAATATGCGTGCTCATTGCCAAATAACATGTTAACCAGCGTAACCCGTTTGCGCGGAGCTGCGCAGCGCGCCAAACGGCTTACCGACGGGCACCGTAGAGCAACCTGTATCAAAGCTGCCTTTAAACAGACACACCTCCTAGCCTGTATAGACAGTAGTAAAATAAAAAAAGAAGCAATGCCCAAGCTTGAACACAGGATACTGTGCATCATAGTCAAAGTACTGAACCACTAAGCCATGACAGCTGTACTGAAACCTGCAGTATTAGCATATATATAGGAATGAATGGAAACAGAAGCATGACAAAGCATGTTTTGTGAAGCTGATACAATTCCAAAATGGCCAATCACAGATAAGTGTGGGAAAAACGGCATATATAAGCCCCATAGGTGGGAATACACAGCATAACTGATTGTGGAACCTATTTGCAGTCAGGATGGCAGGTGTAGGAGAGGGCAGTCGCTTTTGAGCACAGAGGTGGGGTGTTGAGGAGTCCAAATACATGGTTTGGCTCCTAGTCCACAATCATGAGGCTCAACTCATGCAGGGCCAGGTTCTGTGGGGTGCGTATAGGGCAGAGGCGTGGTACCAGTTGGCACATGCTCTCACCAGTGCCACAGGCATATCAAGGACTGGTGAACAGGTCTGTCACCACCATGCAGACCTGAAGAGACGGAAGCAGGACCAACTGAACCGTTTGATTCAGGAGGCCCGGCAAATGCCCAACGCCCCACTACTGAGTAAGTATCCATGTAATTATGTATGTAAGGAATTATCCTAGATGATATTATGGAGATGTATGTTCCAATATTACTTCATTTATATTACAGCTGCAGGTGTGCGTTCCATGAATAGGCGAGCCTATGGTGATAGGCTGAAGCGGTTGTGCCACCAGGCAGGTTAGTAATTATATTCCTGTACTTGTTATACAATATAAGTGAGACAGCTTGTAAAAGAGGTCAGTGTAGTCACATATTAATAAAGTTCAAATAACACTAGAAGAAAGATTCTGCTAGCACTGTATGATTAGATAAGTGATGCAGCCTGTAATCCAGAAATAAAAAGTAAACAAGTCTGAAATAGTGATTAGCCACCTGAAGTGTAATATCAGATAACCTGCAGCAGCCTGAAAATCACTGGTAAACAAGCCAAAGATAATAGACATGTGAAATACATCCCCTTAGAAAATCTGCCATATGAAACAAGTGAGTCTGTTGGAAAGGATTGTTGTAAGCAGCTATGACATGTTAATAATGCCTACAAACAATAAAGTACCAACTTGAATTGTAAAAATAAAACAAGTGAGTGAGGGAAAGATGTATGAATTGACCAAGAAAGCTGTTATAACTTCTGAATAAAGTATACTGCAGTCAGTACATAATTAAATGAATGAGACAGCCACAACCAAAAAGTGAAATGTATGAAATAAAGTACTGAAGCTGGAATGTGTCTGTCCCACAATTTGTATATGTCACTGTACCCTTGCAATATGGAGATAGTATGGTTGTATGAAATAATGAACATCCACAGTTGTCTATAGCCATATAAATGAAATGTAGCAAGATGCTGTACCTGAACACAGCCAGATATGAAATGTGTATGAATAAAAATGCAATGGATATTAATGTATCAGTAACAGTCCCATCAACAACATCCCTAAGGTTACATATAGGAAACTGTAGTAAGACCTGTAGGGTATATATATCTGCAGCTACTAGAGATGTACAGCATATGTATATGTAGTTGAAGTTGTTAATGAAATATTTCTTCACCCTACCCTATATTCACAAATAATGCCATTCCAGAACAAACTGGGTATGTGTATTCACAATCAATTCCTATGGACATTTGTCCTGTTGGTTCAAACATATTTGCATGTACGTTGCTGCATGTGCCCTGTTCACATATCCTAACCCGATGGCCTGTTGCCATCAATCGACCCTGCATGCTGTTGGATTGTGTACTGTTGTTCAAAATATGCATGTGTCATGCTTGCTGTTCAATGTTTGGAATTCATGGGTGTTTGGTTAATGGGAATACTGATGCATGTTGTTACAACTAATTTTGAATGGTATTGTTTGTTACTAACCCAAAATATCATAAAATATGTCTAAACATAGGACAACAGGGAAGGCGGGTTCCAGCGGACCCACATCTCCCACCTCAGCTGGCGAGTGCACCTGGCACTAGTGCCCAGGCCGGAACCTCCTCCGGTGGCCCTGTGCCACCTTCGGGTGGAAGCGCTGCAGGGGATGGGGCTCATCCCCCCTCTGCAAGCGTGGCTGGAGGAGACCGTCCACACCCTCCAAAGTGTCCGGTCTGTGGTGCGTAGCGAGATCAGGCAGTCTGTGCTTGAACCCCTACACCAGCTTGAGGCTCGGGTGGCACAACTCATGGGTGTCCCTGCTGCCCGTCCTACACAGCCCTCAGCACAGCCCCATCCTGGGCTGTGAAGGCACAGTGGCAACTGCCCATGGGTGGGGATGTCAGTTCCACTGTTGCCATCTGTGGGCTCATGGACTCACGATATCCCAACATCCGCCCCCGTCAATTGTGTTCCCCCCCCACATGTGTCATATTTTGCCCCTGTATGTGTCTTGTTTGTCTTGTCTGTTAACCTCCCCTACCTACCTCCCCAAATATGCCTCCTTCCTGTACCTCACATTCCACTCTCACCTGAAAAAAAATAAATAAATAAAGGGCACTCTGTTCCCGCAAAAAAATTAAGCCCCATACATAGCTGCCCATTTTGCAGACATGTCTGCTGGACATGTGAAGTGGTAATTACAATTAGCTATACAACATACTTTGTTGTCCTCACTCCTCTCTCAGGGGTGGAAGGTTTCAAATTTCACACCAAATTACAGAGATATGCACAGCTGTTGCTGATAAAGAAATGGGCAGCTATGGTCCTTTCCTACATCCTTCCTGCAAATCTAGAGCTTGTTTTCCTACTGTCCTACCCTCTTTGTGCCCCCTTTTTCACCACTTTCCTATCTCACCATTTTCTTTTCTTTCAAAGAAATTAGCATAGGTGTACGCGAGAGTAAGCACTTTTAAGCAGTTGTAAGCGGTGTGCTGTGTGCTTAGTTAGCGTGTGTGCTGTGAAGCTGTTTACAGTGCGCATGCGTGAGTTCCGCGCAAACAAGCGCTAACCCGCTTACAACTGCTTAAAAGTGCCTTACTCACTCTGAATGACAAGGCCTGTAGTCTGCTCAGCAGCAAAATAAAATTCCTCTGTCAGTCTCGAACCCAGGACCTTGGAAACACTAGTCTGCATGACTTACCACTAAGCCATGACTGATATACAAGAACTTTGTGCTGAAAGCAATATATCATGAAATAGTAGGACTGAATGTAAAGGGAATATAGGGAGGCTATTACACAAAGCTTGTCCTGTATCTTTACTGGCAATTCTTGTGGATTTGTATAACATTAGTGTGAGAAGAGAAACAACCATGCTAGTTGGTAGCTAGTAGGTAATAATGTGAAAGTAGCACCTTGCAAACCACACACACTATCAGAGCAGGATAAACACTGCCATATTTGAACAGGTAAGAGGCCAGACCTCACAAATGGGACTGAATTGCAGGGATGTCCCTGATTTGAAAACAAATGTTAACTGTGCCCCACTGACTCCCTGTGAAATGTACTAATAGTAGGCAGAAAGGTGTTTTGTCCCACGTAATGGTAACTGTCAACTACTGAAAGTATGCACTACGTCCATGTCAGAAATGGTGTATTCACAAGCACACCCACATGTAGGTGTACAACCCACAAATATCAAAGGAGGTATCCAACTAATAACAGAAGGACAGTATAGCTGGTTACAAGCACTGCATGTGCCTGCTATCCATAACTGTTAGGACAAAGTAGAAGGTACCACTACTGATCAGGAGCAAAATAAAATACCCTTGTAGGTGTCAAGCCCCACACCCTGGCCAGACCAGACTGCATTCAGTACCACCAAACCACAACAAACATATAAGGAACTGCTGCTGAAAGAAATATAGCAAGCATTACAAGGAGTGAATGTGAATGGAAAATAGGAAAGCCATAGCAACACATACCAGTAAAGACACTTAGCAGGCCTCCAAGGAGTGAATGTAAAGGCTAAATAGTGAAGCCATAGCAACAAATTGCAAGAATCACTGCAGTAAACCAGTTACTCCACAAGTCCCACAGGAAAGCACATACTCCCATTTAAACAGTATTAGTATTATTAGGTGTCAGTTAACATACACACTGAGAAGAATAAACTGGAGGAAGCAATAGTCAGGTGTCAGTACAACATGCATGTCAGTGCCTACAACACAGCCTGAGATATGAGAGACATACCAACCTTTACACTCACACAACAGTGTCCACAGCATACCAGCATGGTCCCCACCTTGAAAATCTGAAAGGACTACGCCTACCTCACCTAACATTTTATAGCACTGACCTGAAATCACAGTGAGAACTGCAATTACCACACAGCAGACTGCATGCAATTAGCAAATGCTGCCTAACAATTGGTGCAGAGGCCATCACATGCCCATCTGCATATACCTACAAAAGCAGCCTGTACTCCCAGTCCACACATGCAATACGTTCATTGCAACAGCCGAAGGGAGAGACAGAGAGAGAGAGAGAGAGAGAGAGAGAGAGAAAGAGAGAGAGAAAACATAAATAAATAAAAACAAAGAAATAAAAAAAATAAGAGACACAGACTGCTGAAACCACTACAGTACAGAACAGCAGGCTACCAAGCAGCAAGCCATCAAAATTAGCAGTGTCCAAGAAAGGTAATGTAAACTAACAATGTAATAGTCTACATACTGTGAACCCTCCATATGTGTTAGCAGTCTGTATATAGATATATATGAGGATGTGCATAGGGCAGGGGACATACTGCACCTGTTAGTGAAGGCTGGACATACATATGTATGTGAAGGATGCTATGTGCACATAATAATGTAGGTTGTAGTGCAATGTACAACGTAGGTTGCACAGTACTGAATGTTTAGCAGTATGTTAGTGTGTGTATTCGTATGTATAAATAAAAAGGTATAAATATATATATTATATGTATATGTATGTATAATTATGTATGTATCTATATATACTGTGCATATATGTATACATAGATAGAGAGGGATGTAGAAATAGATAGACCCAGAATGATACCACAGTACAAGGACAAAATGATTGACCTCAACAATTGGCTAAGCTTCTGGTGTCATTCTAAGGGGATCCAGCATCTGTCTACCTGGTACGACATGACCAATTGCTGTGCCAGAGATGGCCTGCATCTGTTGCCCTCAGGATTCCAGATACTGGCTAAGACTCATGCCATCCCTATAGTGCCTTTGTCAGGCAAGGTTCAAATGACAAATACACCACTGTAAACTGTGACATCTGTGACAGCTGTGCAGTGACAGAGACCTGGTGCAAAGCTCCAGAGAGCACCCCTGCATTACCGGGCTTCAAGTCATACCACTCCTGTTGGCCACCTAACACAGAAGGAACCACTAAAGGTGGAGGCGTGTCCATATTCATTACGGATATCCACATCTCCAGGCTAGTTGCACAGCATAATGCATCTGAGGTATCCAATTGCAACAAACTCTGGGCAAGAACGCAATCCAAATCGTAGCTTGCTACATACCCCCTACCATGCCCCAGGATTCACACCCCTCATGTCATGATACAGTGGCTACAAAGCCTGAGGTGAGGCTATGATTGAACATGATACTGCGGTAGGGTGCCAGTTCATTCAGTGGTTCGTGTAGAACGCAGCCTGGGATATTGTCAGGTCCCATGGATGCTGTGTTCTTGGCTTTGGAGAGTATGTATTTTACCTGTAAAGTTGTGATTATAGGGACTTTGCATTTTTCCAGTATAGAGATGGGCCCTCTAGGGGGTGAGAAGGGGGTAAAGTTAGCACTGAACCTATCTGCCAGGATGTTGGCAATATCAGTTGGTTATGTATATTTAGTTCCATTATGCTGTACCTCAGATCAGATCTGAGTGTTCCCATTTAGATTCTTGACATAGCTATAGAATGCTTTGTGGTTGTCTTTAGAGTCAGTGGCACTTTTGTTTTCATAACTAGCTTTGGGGGATTTTATGAGGGATCTCAGCTTCTTACTGAGGTTGACCAGGGAGTTCCTCCAGTCATGGGAAATTACTTATTTTTGCAACAGTGTCTTTCTTCTGATGTAGAGTTTGTTTATGGCACAGGACCACCAGACTGACTTCCTTTGTCTGGGGGATAACATCTTGGTTCTATTAGAGATAGCATGATCCATGCACTATACTGAGAGAGGCACATGTGTGTAGATGTATTACAACAGGTGCCTGTTGACAAAGGCATGCGCTGAACACCAGTGCGGATACAGGAGTACCATACCCCATTCCAAAACACTTACACCACTAACCACGACATATGTGGTTGCCTGCCTACTACTGGATGTGTCAGGAGGGAACATGGGAAACAAGTGTACAATAGCCTCCCCTGTGATATTCACAGTGGCACACCAGTCTTGTAATTCCTGTACATGGTACATGTCAGCAGAAATGGTGGGTCAGCTAGTGAAATGTAGGTCACTGTACCCCTCTACACCTCACAATGTCCTACATGGTATGTACCTCCCATGACAACTACAGAAAAGGAGAAGGATACAGTCATACCTAACAAACAGTGATAATGCCCTCAAACGCATTACCTATGCAGAGTGACTGACAAAACCACAGATAGAGTGCCTCTCAAACTACCGACACAGAGCATACCACTGCTGGATATACATAGTTAGTCACACCCATAACAGTTGTCCGACAACCATGGTAAAACCTCACAATATCCCAAGCATAAATTACCTATGTCTGTCATCCTTGGCACCGCAGTAAAGAGCACATGGTGGAGGTATAGGTCCCTACACACAAATAGGCCATACCCTGGAGTAAACCACCCAGCATTACGAAGCAAGGCTCCCCATTAGTAGATGTCAGACATACCCCTGTTGATTGTTATGCAGATAGGTAGTATGCCATATGAGTCACCCTGTGTAACTGTTTGACAGGAGCAAGTACAACCACATTACATGTGTCCCAAGGGGCAGGGTAGCATAACACTATGCTGCTGTAGGCCCAGGCCCAATAGCATACTATCTGCCTTTGACACAATGCACACACATGTACTCATTGCAATACCAACTATGTGAGGTAGAATGCGTGTACCACTGACTGTGTGCAAGGTCTGTAATGGTGTGATTGCTCAGCATGACTTTGTGTCTGTCATGGTAGTGTGTGTCCTTGGTGTGAGGCCAGAGAAAGATGTGTCAGGTATTGGGATACAAACATACTACATTGCCATATGTTGTGCTGTGGTTCCCTGTATGTGACTGTGGTGTAGGTATGGATATGGCAAGAAAGACTACAGTGCATTACCAATGACATTTGTACTGTGCATTGCATGGGTTGACAATGTTCCCCATACATTACCTTGATACATACCCCCAGTGTGAGGCTGTGCATTGGACCTTAAACAGTGTGCTGACTGCTGGAGTATACTTGTTTGTTGTATGGAGTGTGCCAGGCACTGTCACAGAGTTGTCAGCAGAGCACTGATATGTGGTCATTCAAATGTGTATCTCCCAATAGACAGACAGATGCTATATATGGCAGTTCAGTGATATCACTACAGTAGAGTTGTATGTGGGCCATATCACTTGCTCACATATTTTTCTTTTCCTTCCAGGACAATGGTGCACCAGCACAATCCCACATACTCTGCTGCACAGGAAGAGGAGATACACCAGAGCCTGGTGCGGGAGTTTGCCACACTCTTTTCCCACACCAGCCAGAACCAGCAGGAGAGGGCTGCACTGTGGCAAGACCTTGTCCATTGGATAAATGATATAGGCATGCACAACTGGACATATGAGCAGGTACACCATCACTGCAGTGATTTAATTAGAAATGTCCATCAGCATGCATCTGATATCCACAGGCAGCAGCTTGCCACAGGTGGTGGGGTGACTATACACCCCCCCTCACCAGACTGGAGGGGCTCCTCCTAAGTGTTGTGGCTCCAGCCCAACAACAACAACATCCACACACATGTGTAATGATGGAGGCTGGAGCCACCCAGCAGGAGGACTTGGAGCATGCAGGTAACATGCCATATCTATATTTGACTGTTCTCTACACTGGTAGTTTATGCATGTGTGAGGTGTGTACTGTGTTTGTAGCTATTATCCTGGTAAGTATTGTGCAAGAGTGATATTCTCAATATCGGCAGTAGACCTGTGAAAGCCAACTGTTGCACTACTGAACTGTATCATACTCACAGTATCAATGGCACAGTTGTGCCCACTGACAATGAATGTCTTATTTGTGCAAGTCCCTCTGGTGTAACAGCAAGGCAGCCAATCCATGCTGGTAAGTGTGTAATAGCATTCCTTTAATACTAATGATAGTAATAGTAATAATACCCTAAAATGGTATTGCTATGTGTGTGATTGCAGGTGTGTCTGTGTGTTTGTATCTCATGTACTGAGGAGTGTGCATGTGTGCATGTGTGCATGTGCCCATGTGTGCATGTGCCCATGTGTGCATGTGTGCATGAGCCCATGTGTGCATGTGTGCATGTGTGTATGTGTGCATGTGTGCATGTGCTCATGTGTGCATGTGCCCATATGTGCATGTGTGCATGTGCCCATGTGTGCATGTGTGCATGTGCATGTGTGCATGTGCATGTGTGCATGTGTGGTAACATTGTGTGCACATTGTAAACTGCATTTCCTGTCTTCTTCTCACAGGTTCTGGTGCTGCTCTGGTGGTGTGCAGCAGGGAACATGAATCTGCTGCTGGGGATAGTGATAATGATGATACCTGTGTAATGGCACAGGGAAGTGTGGCAGGGTCCGTTGTTGGTCAGCCAGTCGACAGTACACAGCTGCCAACCCCATCAATGCGCACAGTCATCCTGCCAATACATCCATTGTCACCAATATCCCTAGGTGATGGACAGCATACAGTGGGCATTGACCAGGGTAATGTGGTATCAGTGGCACATGCATCCCCTCACAGCGGCCATGGCCAGAGTCCTGACATGGTACCATACAGGCAGATGTCCAGTTGTTCTCATGGGAGCATCCATGGTCGTACTGCCCCTGTCAGATGTGCCCATAGAGGTCTTTCAACCTCAGCTATGTTCCGGGCTGTAATGCAGGCACAGTCATGTATGGAACGGTACACCAGACAGGGTCTGAGGGAGCTGAGAGTACATCGCACTGCTATGAATGACACTATGCGTGACATTGCGGCTGCCATCTGTAATTTCACCGAGGTCATTGACAGACATTGGGGGGACACATTAGATCTGTTCCACAACTACATGTCCATGAGCCAGGGCAATGCAGGGTGGTTGAGGTGCCGACGTGGATGAATGCCAGCAACAGCAGCAGCTGGCAGTCGTCGCAGACGACAACAAACCTGCGGCTGCTCACATAGTGCCAGTACCAGTCCCAGCAATGCTGGGTCTGTGCTGTCATGAGACAGCCCTAGGAGACCACGTGCACGTGGCTCTGGATAGTCCCAGCAGGGACATGTCTCCAGTCAACAACCACCTGCTTCTGATGACAGTACCCAGTCTGGCTTAGTACCTGATACTGTCCGTAGCACCCCTGCCAGGCACAGGTACCATGGCCGTGGCCAGAGACAGTGATCTGTATGACCTGGCAGGTACAGTCTGTGGCTGTCGACAAACATCCGTATATGGCGGCCACAAGGTGGAACTGTGTGCATGCATACACACATGCATAATGCTAACACCTAGGGCTAACACATACATGCACACACTGCATCAACATTGCCCCATCTTCTACGGTTGTCCCTCACTAACACACACACACATACATGTTGATTGGTTGTATCAGTGGCAGACTCAGGCATACCAAGTACACACCCTGTGCATATGATGAAACTGTGCCACCTCCTGCAATCTGTAACATCGATGCAGGGCCGGTTAACATGGTGCTGATGCACAGGGTGACTACATAGATGTGTAGTAATATTATCATGTTGTCAACTGTGCAGTGTAATGATATCATTGTGGGTATATCCCAGCATGCCTGATGCATTAACAGTATGATTGTCATTGTATTGTTTGGTACACCCCTATAAATTACCATAGTGTAATGTCTGCACATCTTTGCATTCTGCTGGTAAACAGTAGGCCACCTACATAGGTAGCACAGGGGATAAGTAAATGGAAGTTATGATACTCAATGGTGGACATGTAAACCACACAATGCATGCAGTACAACCTCTACTCTGCATGGAGAATGTTGATATCTGTGCAGTAATAGACAACAGGTTCAAGATTCCCAAGAGCACCCTAGCACTACCGGGTTAGACTTCATACCATGCTTGACAGCCCCAAAACACACAACTAACTATGACAGGAGGTGTGTCTCATTAAATGTCAGGGATACTGTGGTGGCAGGACAGGTAGCATACAGCTTACTAAGTTGGGGGATGCTGATTGAGGGCTCAGTGTCTGTCATTATAAATGTGTATTAGTTCTGGTTTAAGCAGTTGGGCTTCAGGCCAGTAATTTCACATTACAAAGGTTCATGGTCTGCACTCTTGTGGGAGGAGAGGCTGGACTCTGCCCGTCTGAGGTGGGAATTTCTGGCTAAAGGCTTATACTACCTGCATATTTGAACTGTTTCTTACTGAAATTGGTACACCTTGTTTGCTGTAGCATAGACTAGATCCATGCCTGCTGATTGTAGCTTTGTTTGTATGCTTGTTTGCTTGTTATTTCCCTGAAACACTAATACCACCTGAAATGCAGCTTTACAGTGCCTCTGAGAATCCCTAGTCACGTGTGCATTGCTTACTGTATGTATGTCCTTGTTTCACTTGACAGAAGGTTAGTGTTTGCCAGTTATGCAATTAAGTTACCTGTAACACATTGCATTTGAGATACCTGGCACTTGCTCACTAAAGCATTTATATATGCCAGCACTAACAAATTAAAACCACTACACCTTCACAAACTCACCTTACGTACCTTGTTCCCCATTGGCCCTTTTTGTTGTTAATTATAAAGGAATTCCCAATACCAGCCTAGCATGTTCAAAGGTCAGTTGTCAATCTCCTCCACGGTCCAGCTGGTGAATCTGGGAATCTACAGGCAATGTTACAACTGCCTCACTTACACAGTCAACCCTCTCCTCCTCCCAACAAATTCCACCACATGTGAGAGATGCAACCATATATCCAAACTGCAGGCTAAGCTCTCTCAACTCAGTACTGGCAAAACCTGTCAGGAGGAGAAGGAAACCATGGTCATTACAATTTTAGTCTCATATAGACCTACCATGACAGCAATCCAAACAAATAAACACACACAACCATACTCAGAGTCTCTAAATAAAGGTCTACCTATGCAGCAGACACCTCCAAAGCAGACACACAAGCAACCGCTACCCTAGAACAGAACACGTGCAACACATAGCTCACAAAGCCAGTGTGCCAAACAGTCACAGCATGTAAGGCTAAACAACACACCTGCTACACTTGTGATGGGTGCCTCTATCTTCAGGTACACTGATGTCCCGTTCACCAGGCTGAACAAGGAGAAGGTCACGGTGAGATGCCTGTTGGGCACTATGATCTGCCACATAACACAAGCACACAGGTCACTCCAAGGCATGTACAAATATGACTCAGTCAGTGTCCATGCCAGTGTGAATTACCTGAGACATACCTCCCTGGACTACATGATGAGAGACATAGAGGAGCTCTCTGAGCATGTGACCCAGACTGGTATGACCCTGACCTTGAGCAGCATCTTACCCTCACCAAGAATGATGCCACAATATGTAGACAAGACGATCAATTCAGACAATTGGCTTATGTTTCAGTGTCATTCAAAAGGGATCCAATGCCTGTCAGCCTGGGATGACATGCTCAACATGCCACACTGCTATGCTAGGGACAGCTTGCACCTGTCACCCATGGGCTTTCGGATATTGGCAAAGGCTCTTGATATACCCATAGTGCTTTTTTTAGGCAAGGCTCAACAGACAAGACCACCTCCATAGGTATCACAAGGGATAGGAAACTAATAGTAATGCTACTCAACACCAGCAGTGTAAACATCAAGATGCATGCACTGGAAACTGTCCTTAGCATGGAGAATATCAATATCTGTGCAGTAACAGATTCCTGGTTCAAGGCCCCCAAAAGCACCCCATCACTTGCAGGTTATACCTCATACCATGCTTGTCGGCCACATAACTTGCACCAAAACAGAACAGGAGGGGGAGTATCAATATTCATCAAAGATACACACACCTCCAGGTTGGTGGCACAGCACGAAGCATCAGAGACTATCCATGTGCAACTAACAGTGGGTAAGACTGCCGTCCAGTTCATAGCCTGGCAGACACCGCACTCCCAAACCCAGGTAACACACTTGGCCTACTTAAGAAGACATGTATATCTGCAGGTGTCTCCAAACAACAATATATTGGGCAGCTTCATTTACCCACACATATACTGTGAGCATTACTGTAGCTCCAATACCCTAGGTGTAAAGTTCCTAGAATCCATACACTCAATTGCTATGGAACTACTTGTTACCACTCCCACAAGTGGGGAATACATGCTGCACCTGTTCATCACCAACATGTGGACTATATGCTCCAGACCAGACGTGTATCCCTCACTGGTAAGATGACACCATAGACTACTCTCACTGTATATTCACATACCAAATGCAGCCCCTGCACAGAAAACCAGTCATAAAGTTGTGTAATGCAAATTACATGTATTCACATGAGGCAGGCTTCACACATGGGAACTATTTCAGGTCACAGGTACATATGTCTATGTGGCACACACATACCTCATGTGTGCATTGACATTACTGATATGATCTATGTCATACAATATTAAGAGCAACACCCCACACACATGGACAAACTGTGTGACAAAAACACACATGGCATTTGTAAGATTCAAACCCCTACCTAACTATGTTATGACACTTGAGAGAGACGCATTAGCAGAGCACGCTTTTTGCATTACTGGGAGGTTGTCCTTCTCCTGCTGTACTTATAGGGTGCTGACATCATTAGTGTTTAGAATGAGGAATGTGCATCATGCAGTGTATTCTTGTAGTTGGCAAAAGGGACATTTCTTTCACACAGACTAACCTCCCTCACCCAAACACACACACTGAGCATTTGCAGGATTCAAACCCCTACCTAACTATGTTATGACACTTGAAAGGGACACATTAGGAGAGCTGGCTATTCGCATTACCGAGAGGCTTTTCTTCTCCTGCTGTACTTATAGGGTGCTGACATCATCAGTGTTTAGAAAGAGGAATGTGCATCATGCAGTGTGTTCTTCTAGTTGGCAAAAGGGACATTTCTTTCACACACACTATTCCCCCTCACCCAAACACACACTGAGCATTTGCAGGATTCAAACCCCTACTTAACTATGTTATGACACTTGTGAGAGATGCATCAGCAGAGCACGCTATCGGAATTACTGGGTGGTGCCCCTTCTCCTGCTGTACTTATAGGGTGCTGACATCATCAGTGTGTAAAAAGGGGAATGTGCATCATGCAGTGTGTTCTTCTAGTTGGCAAAAGGGACATTTCTTTCACACAGAATTGCACACACACTAAGCCCCCTCACCCAAACACACACACACTGAGCATTTGCAGGATTCAAACATGGATGTGACATTGCAAATTCAACCCCTGGGATCTCCACGGTGTCTCTGCTTGACGGAGGTACAGCACACTAGCCTTACATGGTGCCTTCTGTGACCTACTTTACAGAGGCACAGTAGCCTACTGTACTGGGGAGGCAGATGCCAAGCACACTCTGGCTAAGCTTGTATTCCCTAGGGCAAACAGCCTAATATTGACCTCTACACCCATATGTTTAATTGTCAGATGCACAATATTTGTTGCTGATAAACTGTTTGCAGATTTTTATTGCCATAGCTTTCCCTGTTTCTATGTACAACTTGTGTATCTGTGGAAGATGTTGGAATATGTGTGGGATCCACTATTTAACTTATGTCTCTATAGTCATTTAACTGTGTGCACTGGGCAGATTGCTGTTTTGTGGTTGGTTCCTGGTTTAACACATCCAAATACCACATATGTGTGGCCAACTGCTAAACTGAGACATGGCCTAAGTGTGTGAGCATGCCCAGTTCAGGCATATTCCATGGCTTGTTGCCTGACATATGTCTCATTTATCAAAGTGTGCGAGCATGCCCAGTGTGTGCTTTCCATATGTTGAGATCTTCAGTCCACCACATTTGTGGGTGTGTGTGAACTTCCACAGTATTTCACATTTATAGTTGTGTGTTGGGAGTCATGTTATGTACATACTGCCCAACTGCTTTGTGTCTGAACCCGACAGGGATTATACTGTGCCTGCAGGATTTCCATGGGATAGTTTGCATACAGTTGTCAACATCCTTTCATAATGACCATACACTGTAATATTGTATAGTGTACTGGTTCAGTACTTTCGCTGTGGTGGACAGTATCCTGGGTTTCAGTCCTATCACTGCTTTCAATATTCATAGTGAGCACACCAGACTGGTTAAGGGCCAGTTGTGCACATATGACCATGCTGCATTTTGTTCGGATATGGACTACTTACACCAGGCTTGTCCAACATTGGTAGTATATTCCACAACTTGGGTGGACATTGACAAACACTAGCGATGTGCCCTAGGCCATTTCTACTGCTAGTCAGAGAGTGTGTTTGCCCTTCAACACACATTGTAACTGGAATTTGACATCACATATTTCAAGGTTAGTATAATGTGCCTCTGTCTACCCATGACATAACAGTGATACCCAGGGTAAACCTACCATCTCCCATCCACTCATCATGATTATTGTTGAGGGGAGTCAGTGAGGGACTCTCTGGCTAACCTGTACTGGGAGTTTACTCAAGAGTGGAGTGGGCTTCTGGGTTATGGATCAATCACTACAGCATGTCCTATGTATGTCAGTGCTGGGGTTCAGGTCTCTCATGTGCATAGCTCACTGGCATTCAGATTGTACAAGGTGCAGCATGTTCATTGATTCCAGCTTGGACATGGCTTTATACATCAGGCAGAGATTGCCTCTGAGCAGGCAGTATGGCACTGTGTGGAGCTGCGGTTTGTTTAATCAGGCAACACATGGCATCTGTTTGAGCTCTTTGATCCTCCTGGTGGGGTACCTCTGGGGTCTTTCCAGTTGCTGGAAGTGTCTGCTGAGGTACATGCCACAGGGGCCATTGTACTCAATTTTGAGGCTGATGAACTGAAGAGGCATGATGACCTCCCCTGATCTAGATCTGACTACCTTCATGATTAAGTGGGTATATGGTATGTTTCTGTAACAACTACAACCACATGGTTGTCAAATGCAAGATATCTATCAAATTGTGTCCCCA
This sequence comes from Protopterus annectens, assembly GCF_019279795.1. Lineage (NCBI taxonomy): Eukaryota > Metazoa > Chordata > Ceratodontiformes > Protopteridae > Protopterus > Protopterus annectens. The sequence goes on from NC_056732.1 coordinate 1,343,564,410, forward strand.
GGTCTATTATTACTTCTAAAGTACTTAATGGGTTAACACCTATGTGGTAATTGGTGGGCACTTACTGTTTATCCACAGGGGATGACTATACACTTTTCTGCAATTATCTTGATGACATGGCTCTGGCACCAGTTGTCTGTTTCTATGTGGTCCTTTTGTAGGATGCTTGTGTCAGCTGGAGGGTCAGATAAGGTGCCCAGTTTGCAGTCCTCTGCAAACTTGTTCAGACACAGTCTTTCCATGTTGGCCTGTACCTATGGGGAATATATACCATGCAAGGGAGGTCCAGGACTGAGCCTTGTGGGATGCCAGTTGTAGATGGTTTGTAGTCTGACATGGCTGCAGCATGTCTGACCATGTCAGGTCTGTCCTTGAGCTGGTTTGCAACCCATCTACTGACATAGGGGTTTATATTTAAGCTGGTGAGCTTATCTATAATGAACACGTGGGGTATGGTATGGAAGGCTTTTGCAAGGTCCAAATAGGCTGTGTGGATCACATTCCCCTCATCAATGGCCTTGATGACTGCTTCAAATGAGTCATACATGTTTAAGGGGCAGGATCTGCACTTAAGAAAACCATGCTGGGTAGGGTCCAGTGTCTGTAGGTCCCCAATATCTTTATTTCTGAGGTCCATGATGATCCTTTCCATAGCTTTGCAGACCAAGCTTGTCAGGATTCTGGGGTGATAGTTTGCAGTATCCATTGAGGCACCACCTTTGTGGAGAGGGACCACTGTTGCTGTACACTGCTCTTTGAGTACATATCCTGTGGTAAGGCTGAAATTGAGCAGTAGTGTTATTTGGCATTCCATTCTTCTTGGAGTTCATGCTGGACACAGCCCAGGACACCATCTTGTACCATTGATGCTGTGTGTCTTGCTTTGAAGATGCTGCCTGTTACCTCAGCATCTGCAATGTCAGGGGGCCAGCACTCTGCTGGGATAGATATTTGTCATTTTTGGGGGGGGGGAGTTTGCACTGAACCTGTCAGGTTGGATGTTGGCAATGTGTGTGGGTTTGGTGTATTGTTTGTAATATTTGGTAATTCAGAGCATATCTGTGAATTCCCAACAAGGTTCCTACCATCAGTTAAGACAGCCTTGTGATTATTGTTAGTGTCCTGTACAATTTGTATCTCCATAGGTTCATAGGTTCATACTGGGCTATCTGCCCTAGGGCATTTATCAGCCTAGCCAGAGTGTGTGTGACTTTCGCCACCCCTTGCTATGTGAATATTATGGCCATTTAGGGTTTACTTTACTGTGCCTCTGTCTAGATGTGACACACTGAAGAGCCCCAGTGTAAATCTATGATCTCCCATCCACTTGGCAAGATTCCTGTTGAAAAGAGTCAGTGAGGGGCTCTGCCTAACATGGAGTGGGTTCTGTTCCAGAGTGTAGGAAGCCTCTGGGTTAGGAATTTGTCCCTCCAGCACATCCGATTTATTTATGTGTTGAGGTTGACATCTGTCGCTCTCACAGCTCTAATGGCTTTGGAGGTGGAGCATGTCCATCAATTCTGTATTGGACATGACCTTGTACATCGGGCATACATCGCCTCTGAGTATGCAGTATGTGACTGCATACAGCTGGGGTGTTGTCAGCCAGGCAGCATATGACAAATGTTTGACACCCTTTATCCTCTTGGTCAGGTACTTTTGAGGTCTTTCTAACTGCTGCAGGTGTCAGGTATGGTATATCCCAAATGGGGCATTGTACTCACTTGGCCTCATGGGCCTGATAAGAGAATAGTATAGGGGCACAATGACCTCTCTTGATGTAGATGTGAATCCTTTCATGATAAGGTGGCCAATATAGGTGGTCTTTCTTGCCATGTTGGCAAAGTGAGCGTTGCATGTGGGGTTACTGTCCACTTGTGTCCCTAGGTCCCTGATTACTTCTTCCATACGTAATGGATTACCACCTATGTGGTGATTTGTGAGTACCTTGTTTGGTATTTGGGGAGACATTCATACTATCCAGTGTCTTCAGGGAGGCTGAGTGGTGTTCCTGGGTCTGAGAGGGTGGTCTGTAGCATGCTACAAACTGTACAGTGGTTTTGCCTACAGTTAGTTGCACATGGATGGTCTCTGATGCTTTGTGCATTGTCAGTAACCTGGACGTGTGGGTATCTTTGCTGAATATTGATACTCCCCCTCTTTTTATGTTTTGGTCCAGGTTTTGGGGCCGAAAAGCATGATTTGAGGTATAACCTGGTAGTGCTGGGGTGCTCTCAGGAGCCTTGATGCAGGTTTCCATCACTGCACAGACATCGATGTTCTCCATACTGGGGAGAGCCTCGAGAGTGTGCATCTTGTGGTTTAGACATCTGGCATTGAGCAGCATTACCCTCATGTTTTTTCCACTTATGTTTTCTGGGGAGGTGGGTTTGTCTTTTCAGCCTTGCCTACAAAAGGCACTATGGAGGTGGCAAGAGCCTTAGCCAATATCCAGACACACAGGGGTGACAGGTGCAAGCCATCCCTGGCAAAGCAGCGTGGCTTGTCAAGCATAACATCCCAAGCAGACACACATTGTATACCCTTGGAATGACACCAGTAATTGAGCCAATTATTAAAGCTGATCATTCTGTGTTTGTACTGCGGTATCATTCTTGGTGGGGGTAAGATGCTGATCAGGGTCAGAGTCATACCGGCCTGGCCTACATAATCAGAGAGCTCCTCTGTGTCTCTTTACATGTAGTCCAGGGAGGTACATCTCAGGTCATTCACACCAGCATGGACAATGACTGAGTCATATTTGTACTTGCTTTGGAGTGACCTGCATGATTGTGTTATGTGGCAGATTGTAGCAGCCTACAGGCAGCTTACTGTACCCTTTTCCTTGTTCAGTCTGGTGAGCGTGACATCAGTGTGTCTGCCTATGGAGTCACCTATTACAAGTGTATCAGGCATGTTGTTTGTCCTTATGGGCTGTGACTGTTTGGCACACTGACTTTGTGTACTATGTGTTGCATGTGCTATGTTTGGGGGTAGTGGTTGCTTGGGTGTCTGCTTTGGAGGCCTCTGTTGATTTGGTGGTTTTTAATTACAGCCTCCAGGAATGTTTTTGTGTGTTTATGTATTTGGTTTGCAGTTGTGATAGGTCTATGTGAGTGGGTTTGTGGTGTGTGTGGTTACCTTCTCCTCCTGACTAGTTTAGACAGTACTGAGTTGAGTGAGCTCAGCCTCCAGTTTGGAGATGTGCTTGCATCTGTCACATATATTTGAATTTCTTGGGGGGTGGAGGGGGTTGTCTGTGTACATGGGGCAGGTGTAACATTGGCCAAGATTCATAGATTCAACTTGTTGTAGCTGGCCTTAGGGTATTTTATGAATGGCCTTATTTTATTGCCATAATACTGATCAGAGATTACTTCCCTTTTTGGGTTTGCTCTGTCATGTGGTGACTTCCTCATTCTCTTGCATGGTTTGATAATGGCTGTGGTCCACCATGCCAGATGCCTGTGTGTATGGTATTGGGCCTTGGTTTTATTTGGGATTGCATAATCCATGCATTCCTGACTGTGTTCATAGAATGCATTTATAAAGGGGTCTGAGGGGTGGCCCATATTTTCCACAGGCACAGGGCCTTAAATGGATTCCACATCAGTTTGGAGGAGTGCAACATTTCCTTTACACATGTTTTTCACTGTGGTTTTCTGGACAGGGACTGTGGTCCGACTGTGAATATCCAGTGTGATTACTCTATGGTCTGATCTTACCAGTGAGGAATACACTTCTCATCTGGCCATAGAGTACCCATGTTGCTGATTATCACATCCAGTATGCTTACCCGTCTTGTGGGAGTGGTACATTGTTCCTGAGCATGTTGGTTTATGGATTCTAGGAACCTTTGGCTTAGGGTGTTGGTGCTGGGATAATGCTCCCAGTCTATGTTTGAGTATTTTCAGTCACCCAATATAATGTTGTTTGGAGAGCTTGATATTTCCATGTGTTCCAACGTAGGCCAAGTGCAGTTCCTGGTATTAGGAGGGTAGTCTGTAGCAGGCTACAAACTGGCAGGCAGTCTTAGCCACTGTTGCTTGAGCATGGATAATCCATGCTGCTTCTTGTTGTGGTACCAATATGGGGGTGTGGTTATCCTTGACAATTATTGCTACTCACCCTCCTTTTGTAGTTTGTTCCATGTTTTGGGGCTGTAAAGCATGGTATGAGGTGTAACCTGGTAGTGTTAGGGTGCTCTTGTGAGCCTTAACCAAGTTTTCTGTTTCAGGACAGATATCAACATTCTCCATGCTGAGGGGAGTTTAGACTGCATGAATCTTTCAGTTTGTACATCTGGCATTGGGTAGCATTACATCTAGGTTCTTATCCCTTGTGATACCTATGGAGGTGGAGCACCGTGCCTTGCTCAGCATGTCATCCCAGGCTGGCATGCATTGGATTCCCTGTGACTAATGGCAATACTTAAGCCAATTATTGTAATTGATCATCTCGTCTTCATATTGTGGCATCATGCTTGGTGAGGGTAGAATGCTAGTCAGGGTCATCATGTTTGCATATACTACATGGTGTTGCATTGCTTAACACATAGCAATCATGCCACAGGTGGTGCTGCAGGGCTGTCTATGTTGGATGCACATACTACACTCTCTGTACATGTTTGATAGCAGGTTGTGTCAACTTAGGCATCCCTTTTACTATATGTGTGAGTCAGAGAGAAGTATCATTTCCTGGGTTCCTACTGAGCCAGCGTATGTGCTATGCATTGCCGCTTTGCCAAGGCCAAGGCATACTGGGCACGCCTCCTTCTGCCTACTGGGGCAGGCTCAGGTTGTTCCTCCTCCGAGTCACACTCTGCCAGTGATTGGCTTGGCAATGGTGGGGGGCTGTTTGGCCCAGCCCTATGCTGGTCCTGCTGCAGCTGTTTTTGCATAATGATATTATGTAGCATAGCACATACCATGACGATTTGGCTACATGTAGTTGGTGAGTACTGCAAGGCTCCACCAGATGTGTCCAGGCACCGGAACCGTGACTTGAGCAGCCCAAACACACACTCAATTACATTTCATATTTGTGCGTGTGCCTCATTATGGCGTTCTTGCTCAGGTGTGTGTGCATTTCTGATGGGTGTCATCAGCCACGGCTCCAGTGCATAGCCAGCATCCCCCACTAAGTGACCATGTGGGATGTCCCCATTGGCAAATGTCTGGTACAGCTGTGTCAGATGCCAGATATGTGAATTGTGGTAGCTTCCAGGGCAGCCAGCACACACATTCATTATTATGCCCTGGGCATCACACATGACCTGGCAGTTGATGGAGGGGAAGCCCTTGCGGTTAATGTAGGCCCTACCTTGCTCACCGGCTGGTGCTTTGATGCGTATATGCATGCAGTCTATTGCACCCACTACCTCAGGATATTCCGCTATTTGCTGGAAGAGACGCATATTGCTGGCCAATACCTCACGGGAATTGGGGAAATATACATGCTCACCGACATGTGCTGACATGGCATCCAGGAACTGGTGCAGTACCCTGGATGCTGATGCCTGTGATATCCCCATCATATCACCAGTTGGTCTCTGGACGGTACCTGTTGCTAGTATTCTTAGGCCAACACATATTTTGGTTTCCACTGGGATGGGTCCCCCTCTGTTGGTTCTGTGTGTGAGGCATGGCCTGCACAGCTCAACAATTTGCTGCAGGAGGTCTCTGTCCACTCTATAGTGCTCCACTATCTCCAGCTCATGTAACCCCTGGTAGGTGACCCTGGGCCTGTACACTCTTCTCCGTCTGCTCACTGTGGGTTGTCTGGCAGCATTTGCATAGTCATCACCCTCAGCAAGTTGCATATGTCTCCTTATAACAGCTATGGCAGCCCCTAGCATTTTTGGTCTGAGTGAAGCTTTTTCAGTATTCACTTCTAGTAGCTTACTCCTCTGTTGCAGTGTCTCTTGAGAGAAACATTCTGCACTGTTGTTTGCAGTGTTTTAAGTGCTGGGCTGGACTACTGTTCTGCCTGTGTAATTGCCTGCTTCTGATTGTTTTCACCTGCTAGCTCTGCCAGTAATTTCTGCTAGCTTCCTACTATTTCCCATGCTTCCCTTTTCCCTTCTGTTTCATCAGGGGGAAGCAATGTGCGTACCAGCATAAACATGCTCACAGTGGCTAACACGCATGCACACATGCTTAGACGGACTAGAATCTGCTTATTCAAGTTAAAACACGTGCACACCAGCGCAAATAAGCTTACAGATGTTTAAACAGGCTCCTACATGCTTATTCTGCCTTAAACATGCGCACTCACGCTTACACGTGCGCATTCTGTCTTACTCGTGCCTACCAGTGTGCACACACGTGCATGCACGCCCAGCAAGAAACTTTGGTGTTATCCATCGTTGATACCTTCCATTTCTTGGCTTTCCCATGCCTACTTGTTGACACTCCTCTTTCCATGATGTGTGACTGACAGCTTTCACATGCCACTGTGCTCCAATGAGCTGCATTCCTTTCATGCATTCCCCCCGTAATGTCACCTATCTCCTACTCTGTTACTCCCCCTTATCCTACTCCTACACTGCACGGATTGTGCTCATTTTCTATGTAACAGTGTGATTCACTATCCTACCACTCATTTACATAGGATTGCCTACTAATGCTTAGTTACATGTCTTACACTCCGCTTCCCCTGTTAGCAACCCCTACTCGATGGCCATGTTGTTTTACCCTGCTATTCCCTTCCATTGTATACTCATGCTTTGCATTAACCCACATTTGTGGGTTTAGTATTTTTATTTTTTGTTTTTTTATAGCGCAGCCTGTTTGCGCGACACTGCTCTATGTTTAAACATTGGCGATCACCGAAAAAAATATATATTTTTATTTCATGTTTGCATCAGGGTACATTGCCAGTGGCCACATATTTGGCCATTGGCATGCTGCCTGCAACATTTGCAACCTTTATTTGGAGCTGACATGTCTCCATTGTGTTATTTGCAGAACGGTACTCAGTTATCAACTGAGTACATTTCTGCAGATAACACGGCTCTTACACAGGCAGATTTCTGCTTCCTGGATCACGAATTAAACTCATTTGCATGCCTTTCGGCTGCAAGTGAGGTAATTAGCATATCCATGCCCTGCCCGTATAAGAGCCGTTTTAGGTGCTCTCTTACACGCACAATCTGGCTGTTCCTGGATCACGATGGCTGCATGGAGTCTTACACTACTCTTGGACTCTGTGCAAGCCATCGTGAATCCTGCCCAATGTGTCAGCCATGAGG